>NC_048581.1:89167508-89295008 GCF_013265735.2 Oncorhynchus mykiss | reverse complement strand
TTTCATGTCAGCTTCACACTCTCAGGAAGCTCTGAGCTGCCTTTAGGGGTATGGAGATGCACCCCTGGTGATTCACGCGTGTGTTTGTGTCTGTGTGTGTCTGTGCGTGCGTGTGTGTGCGTGTGTGCGTGCGTGCGTGTCTGTGTGTGTGCGTGCGTGTGTGTCTGTGTGTGTGTGTGTGTGTCTGTGTGTGTGTGTGTCTGTGTGTGTGTGTGTGTGCATGCGTGTGTGTGTGTTTCTGTGCATGCGTGTGTGTGTGCGTGCGTGTCTGTGTGTCTGTGCGTGTGTGTGTGTCCGTGTGTGTGTGTGTGTGTTTGCGTGCGTGCGTGCGAGCGCGCGCGCGTGTGCGTGTGTGCCAGCAGCAGCAGTAATGGAGGTGTTATCTCTCAATATCTATATATACAGATAGACAGTCATTCCCATTCTGCAGATATCATCCTACTCTCATATCAATTATTGATCAGTGAACATACTAAATGTAGCATGCAGTAGAACAATGTCTCTGTACTGGCATGACCTTCTATACAGGTTGTCATGACGTTGCCCTCTTTGGGTACAGCAAGCACCATCCCCCCTCTCCCTGCCTCTCTCTGCTCATTCAACCAGGCTGCTGTGGTCAGTGAGGATGTAAATTCCTCCAAGAGATTATCTCCTCATGGCCACACAGTAGAAGAGACAGAGTGAATCTTCATAGAGAACAAAGGAATTCCTTCCACCTCACAGAACTTGAGGTCCGAACAACGTTCATGTTCCGGAGAAGGTATAAAAGATCGGTGAAGAATCCAGCTACGAACTGGTCCGTTTGGTACATTTTGGTGAAGCTCATGGGAGACGGTGTGGCCACATTACCATAACGCTGTTTATATAATAGCCTCAGATATGAGGTTTACATCTAATTGTTGTATAAGATGAATGAGTGAGTATGATACTGTTTGTAAAATTGTGTAATGTGATTTTGGACTGTTTAATGAAGGATACTCCAATTTCCTTTTGAGTTGAACTAAATCAGAGGACCGCCCATGAGCCTAGTTAGGGTCAGGCATCCTGGGACAGCCCCTTTTATGCAATTCCGTAAAAAAACAAACTTTGAGAAATTCTCAGTAGACCATTTCACTCAATCACGGGAGGACAAAGGTTGCAGACCATGTCTCTCAATCACGGGAGGACAAAGGTTGCAGACCATGTTTCTCTCAATCACGGGAGGACAAAGGTTGCAGACCATGTCTCTCAATCACGGGAGGACAAAGGTTGCAGACCATGTTTCTCTCAATCACGGGAGGACAAAGGTTGCAGACCATTGCTGAATCTTTTAACCATCCCACGTGGTTAAACTCTTAGACTATCGATACCGACAGAATAAGAACAAGTCTTTGATATTAATTACTAGTCTGCAGCTAGGAATTCGGTATCATTGAATGCGAAGAACGACAACCGCCGAAACATCCATTCTACAACAACATGAGTGAAAGTCGCTCTGAACTATCCCCTCTAACCACGACAGAGAGAGAGAGAGAGAAAGAGACACATATATATATATATATATATATGACATTTGTAATGTCTTTATTGTTTTGAAACTTTTGTATGTGTAATGTTTACTGTTATTTTTTATAGTTTATATATTATCTACCTCACTTGCTTTGGCAATGTTAACACGTTTCCCATGCCAAGAAAGCCCTTGAATTGAATTGAATTGAATTGAATTGAAATGAGAGAGAAAGAGAGGACGGAAACTCTCCAACAGAAACTAACTTTTCAACAGCGATCAAGACGACACACTGAGCGTAAATATATATATTGATTCTAATTGTTCCCGAATCAGTGAGTGTTCATGTGTCAAGGATTAGCATTTCAATTGTTAGAATTATTAACTCTGTATTAACTCAGTCGACCCCCACTTCCCTTTTGTCTAACAAGCCACCATGCTGGTTTAGCCCACTAGGACACATTCTCCTATCATTTCATGTAACTATATTCACTGTGTTTGTTTATGCATTTCTGTGAATTACTTAGTTAGTAATAAATAAATGATTTAAGACAATTGGTGTATGGATGACTCATAGTGAAGACTAGGTTCGTGCAGATAACCAACAATTTACGACGTTTGGAATGAGACTAACGTGAGGTAAAATAAATTATTAATTAATCAGAAGACTATTGATCAGATATGAAAATATCTGAAAGGTTATATTGGGAAATTATAACTTTGTAATCTGAATATTTTCCTTGGTGCCCCAACTTCCTAGTTAATTATAGTTACATGACTAGTCAGTTTGATCGTGTAATACTAATTACAGGGAATCTTTGATAAAAAAAACGAAGTCTTCAATTTAATGAGAGTAAAGACATGACATTGATAGATATTAGATGTAGATATAAGATAGAATTTGACTTTGCTGTGGAATTTTATATATATATCAATTGTGCAAACAGAATTGTAACTGACCAGAATTGTACAAACAGACTGCATTGTATACAAACAAATTGGTTGTATGTGTGTTCCCATTTGAAGAGGCTACAGAGCACCTCCGGTAGTAGTCGTTAGCATCAGAGCAATGAGTGAAAAATTCCAGATTTAGTCCGTTAGGCCAAACGGTACTATTTCTGTCGGTCAATAATAACTTCTACAGCCAGAAAGGTTAGAAATTAGAAGATATTTGTTAGGTGACCGAGCCGCAGTATTTTGCTGCCTACCGCACTAAACCAGTGTGGACTGACTACAGCACTACACCAGTGTGGACTGACTACAGCACTAAACCAGTGTGGACTGACTACAGCACTAAACCAGTGTGGACTGACTACAGCACTACACCAGTGTGGACTGACTACAGCACTAAACCAGTGTGGACTGACTACAGCACTACACCAGTGTGGACTGACTACAGCACTAAACCAGTGTGGACTGACTACAGCACTACACCAGTGTGGACTGACTACAGCACTAAACCAGTGTGGACTGACTACAGCACTAAACCAGTGTGGACTGACTACAGCACTACACCAGTGTGGACTGACTACAGCACTACGCCAGTGTGGACTGACTACAGCACTACACCAGTGTAGACTGACTACAGCACTAAACCAGTGTGGACTGACTACAGCACTACACCAGTGTGGACTGACTACAGCACTACGCCAGTGTGGACTGACTACAGCACTACACCAGTGTGGACTGACTACAGCACTAAACCAGTGTGGACTGACTACAGCACTACACCAGTGTGGACTGACTACAGCACTACACCAGTGTGGACTGACTACAGCACTAAACCAGTGTGGACTGACTACAGCAGTACACCAGTGTGGACTGACTACAGCACTAAACCAGTGTGGACTGACTACAGCAGTACACCAGTGTGGACTGACTACAGCAGTACACCAGTGTGGACTGACTACAGCACTACACCAGTATGGACTGACTACAGCACTACACCAGTGTGGACTGACTACAGCACTAAACCAGTGTGGACTGACTACAGCACTACACCAGTATGGACTGACTACAGCACTACACCAGTGTGGACTGACTACAGCACTAAACCAGTGTGGACTGACTACAGCACTAAACCAGTGTGGACTGACTACAGCACTACACCAGTGTGGACTGACTACAGCACTACGCCAGTGTGGACTGACTACAGCACTAAACCAGTGTGGACTGACTACAGCATTAAACCAGTGTGGACTGACTACAGCACTACACCAGTGTGGACTGACTACAGCACTAAACCAGTGTGGACTGACTACAGCACTACACCAGTATGGACTGACTACAGCACTAAACCAGTGTGGACTGACTACAGCACTAAACCAGTGTGGACTGACTACAGCACTACACCAGTGTGGACTGACTACCGTACTACACCAGTGTGGACTGACTACAGCACTACACCAGTGTGGACTGACTACAGCACTAAACCAGTGTGGACTGACTACAGCACTACACCAGTGTGGACTGACTACAGCACTAAACCAGTGTGGACTGACTACAGCACTACACCAGTGTGGACTGACTACAGCACTAAACCAGTGTGGACTGACTACAGCACTACACCAGTGTGGACTGACTACCGTACTACACCAGTGTGGACTGACTACAGCACTACGCCAGTGTGGACTGACTACAGCACTACACCAGTGTGGACTGACTACAGCACTACACCAGTGTGGACTGACTACAGCACTACACCAGTGTGGACTGACTACAGCACTACACCAGTGTGGACTGACTACAGCACTAAACCAGTGTGGACTGACTACAGCACTACACCAGTGTGGACTGACTACAGCACTACACCAGTGTGGACTGACTACAACACTAAACCAGTGTGGACTGACTACAGCACTACACCAGTGTGGACTGACTACAGCACTACACCAGTGTGGACTGACTACAGCACTACACCAGTGTGGACTGACTACAGCACTAAACCAGTGTGGACTGACTACAGCACTACACCAGTGTGGACTGACTACAGCACTACACCAGTGTGGACTGACTACAGCACTACACCAGTGTGGACTGACTACAGCACTACACCAGTGTGGACTGACTACAACACTACACCAGTGTGGACTGACTACAGCACTACACCAGTGTGGACTGACTACAGCACTAAACCAGTGTGGACTGACTGCAGCACCACACCAGTGTGGACTGACTACAGCACTAAACCAGTGTGGACTGACTACAGCACTAAACCAGTGTGGACTGACTACAGCACCACACCAGTGTGGACTGACTACAGCACTAAACCAGTGTGGACAGCCACTTTAATAATGGGAAATGATGTAAATATATCACTAGCCACTTTAAACAATGCTACCTTATATAATGTTACTTACCCTACATTATTCATCTCATATGCATACGTATATACTGTACTCTATATCATCGACTGTATCCTTATGTAATACATGTATCACTAGCCACTTTAACTATGCCACTTTGTTTACATACTCATCTCATTTGTACATACTGTACTCGATACCATCTACTGTATCTTGCCTATGCTGCTCTGTACCATCACTCATTCATATATCCTTATGTACATATTCTTTATCCCCTTACACTGTGGACAAGACAGTAGTTTTGGAATTGTTAGTTAGATTACTTGTTGGTTATTACTGCATTGTCGGAACTAGAAGCACAAGCATTTCGCTACACTCGCATTAACATCTGCTAACCATGTGTGTGTGACAAATAAAATTTGATTTGATTTGATTTGATTTGACTGACTACAGCACTACACCAGTGTGGATATATTATGTACCATGTCGCAACGTAACACAAAGTATGCCGAATGGTTTAATGTGAGACGCCACTAGTAAACCCACCCTTTCCAGGGTAAAAGGGACCCTATTTTGTGCATTTGGTGAAGTGGATCTTCATTTGAGCCAGTTTGCTACAGCAGGAAAATCATCCTGCAGCGACAGAAAATGTGAATCATTACGTGGGATTATAATTAATGGATATTTGTTTAGGGGTTGATGGATTTTTTTTTGTGAAGAAAAATCAAGTAAAGAAATGTCATAAAAGAAAATGACAAAAATTAAGAAGCTTTTTAAAAACCTCACAGATAAGATTTTAACGTGAGCAACCATGTCTCTATGCAGTGTGTGTGTGTCTGCCAGCCGGTCTGGTATTCATCTCTCTGAGCAGCTCTGCCTGCCCGTCCTCACGCCACAGCACCCCAGCCAGGGTGAGCCACCATGGAGAATCCCTGAAACAGTCCTCATAGTCACGCTCTCAGTAGAGAGACACACACACACACACGCGCACACACACACGCATGCACACACACACACACGCGCGCGCACACACACACGCACGCGCGCACACACACACACACACACAGACACACGCACACACAGAACATAAATAATGCTGCTTGTTTCTTTGGTACATAATGAGGAAGGAAGCTTTATTATCTAGGTATGTAGCCAGAGGGATGGAGGAGCACTGACCTGTGACAAACTGCCTTAATAAAAGATGCTCTCCCTAGATACACACACACACACACACACACACACACACACACACACACACACACACACACACACACACACACACACACACACACACACACACACACACACACACAGACACACTAGATACACACACACTAGATACACACACACACACACACACAACCACTAGTCCAGAAGAAAAGCTGATTTGAAGTGTACAAGTGAGGATGGAGATTAGTGATGAGTAGAGGAGAGGAGAGGAGAGGAGAGGAGAGGAGAGGAGAGGAGAGGAGAGGAGAGGAGAGGAGAGGAGAGGAGAGGAGAGGAGAGGAGAGGAGAGGAGAGGAGAGGAGAGGAGAGGAGAGGAGAGAGAGTAGTACACTATATAGGTTATATTTGAGACTCATTCACAGAGGTGCAACCCTTTCCCCTCTACACACGGATGACCACTAGTCTAACAGAAACAGCACCATTCAACTCTTTTCATTTTCAGAAGACTAACTAAATCATTCTGAAGCACTGAAACCTAACAGATAATGGTGCATCTGTCTGGCAACAGCCTTAATATATCCTTCATGATGGTATTCTATATTAAAAAAATATAAAATAAAAACTGGAGAATATGAATTTGTCCTAAATTAAAGTAAAGTGGAATCAAAGACGTCATCTATTAATATGATGTTGTAGATATTAATAGCAGAAGTCTCCTGAAATAGAGCTTGGTACATTATGAGTCACCAGCTCAAAGGTAAAGCCAGCGAATTGTTTTATTTTTTTATTTATTTAACCTTTATTTAACTAGGCAAGTCAATTAAAAACAAATTCTTATTGACAATGACGGACTTCCCCGGGCCAAACCCTAACCCAGACGACGCTGGGCCAATTGTGCGCAGCCCTATGGGACTCCCAATCAAGGCCGGGTTGTGATACAGCCTGGAATCAAACCAGAGTCTGTAGCGATACGTCTAACACTGAGAGATGCAGTGCCTTAGACCGCTGCACCCCCCCCCCCCCCTGCTTACAGAGATAAACAACAACAACAACAAATAAACAACCGTTTCTCCCAACGCTGACCACTATGTGATCGCCGACGCCGTTGCTATGGATATCTGCCAGCGGGAGGTCACCCGACTGTGTACGGCGACGACATCACACTGCTGAGCCTATGTCTGTAGCGTGAGGTAAACAATCAGCACAGACAGATAGGAACTCTTAACAACGACGCAGGTTAGCTCAGGAAGCTAATTAGCTCAATGTTATTTGAGACTTTATAGAATATAAAGTGCCTCTGATGGTGAATGAGTGGGCATGGAAAGACGAACAATATAAATGTGTAGCTGGATAGACAGTCAGTAGACGAGAGGTTCAGATGAAAAGCAGAAGGACTTTAATTAGGGGGGGGGGGGTAGATCAGCTAGGTTAAGGAGCCTGTCGTTTTAGAATGGATGAGAGTGGGTGAGGAGGCTGGGTAGAATCACAATGGAAATCACCTCTAGCTGTAATACAGAAGGAAGCTGAGGTATAGTAGATACTGACCTGGACTGTAGGTAACTGACCTGGCCTGTAGGTACTGATACTATTGGCTAATAGCAGTAAGGACTATCTGTTATTCAATGTGTTTCTATTGGCTAATAGCAGTAAGGACTATCTCTAATTCAATGCGTTTGTATGACTAATAGCCAGGCCCAAAATAATTTTCATCAAATAATTGTTGTATAGGCCTCCCGGGTTAAGGGCGCTGCAGCGCCAGCTGTGCCACCAGAGACTCTGGGTTCGCGCCCAGGCTCTGTCGTAACCGGCCGCGACCGGGAGGTCCGTGGGGCGACGCACAATTGGCCTAGCGTCGTCCGGGTTAGGGAGGGTTTGGCCGGTAGGGATGTCCTTGTCTCATCGTGCACCAGCGACTCCTGTGGCGGGCCGGGCGCAGTGCGCGCTAACCAAGGTTGCCAGGTGCACAGTGTTTCCTCCGACACATTGGTGCGGCTGGCTTCCGGGTTGGAGGCGCGCTGTGTTAAGAAGCAGTGCGGCTTGGTTGGGTTGTGTATCGGAGGACGCATGACTTTCAACCTTCGTCTCTCCCGAGCCCGTACGGGAGTTGTAGCGATGAGACAAGATAGTAGCTACTAAACAATTGGATACCATGAAATTGGGGAGAAAAACGGGGTAAAATTCAAAAATTAATAACAATAATTGTTGTATATATTTTGGGCAAATCTTCAAAAGGTCTTAAAATTCAAAATCAAATATTTAAATGATCCTTGTCTTAGACCCCTCCTCTGGCTTAGACCCCTCCCTTGTCTTAGACCCCTCCCTTGGCTTAGACCCCTCCCTTGTCTTAGACCCCTCCCTTGTCTTAGACCCCTCCCTTGTCTTAGACCCCTCCCTTGGCTTAGACCCCTCCCTTGGCTTAGACCCCTCCCTTGTCTTAGACCCCTCCCTTGTCTTAGACCCCTCCCTTGTCTTAGACCCCTCCCTTGGCTTAGAGCCCTCCCTTGGCTTAGACCCCTCCCTTGGCTTAGACCCCTCCATTGGCTTAGACCCCTCCATTGGCTTAGACCCCTCCATTGGCTTAGACCCCTCCCTTGGCTTAGACCCCTCCCTTGGCTTAGACTCTGATAGGTTAAGAACATAATACCGTCTTTTAAAAAGGACAACGTTGTCTCCAGGACATGCTAGGATGGTCTGTAAGATACAAAACAAATTATCATCGCACTACTTCCTCCTAAGTTGTACGGCAGTATGGATATTGGGAACAGAGCCTGTCCCTCCCTTGGCCGTCTCTGTTTCAGTGACAGGTTGTCCCCCTGTTCCCCCGTCCCTCCCAGCCAGCCAATTGATCCCTCTCTCTGTGTGGGATCAGATTGAGGTAAGGAGGGTTGATCTGCTCTAATAGGCAAGAACCCATCCCCGGGGAGAACACTGATGCTGCCTGGCTGGGGGAAGATTGGAGCACAGAGAGAAACCCAACATTCAACACAAAATATCAGCCAGTTAAGTGAAATAGGTACACAGACAACCCTACAGCGCAGTAGGTGTGTTTCTTCTCTTGCTTTGATAAAACAAAAAGGTAACCTCGGCCTCGATAAGACTGTCTGCTAGATTCAAAACCTAAAACCTTTATTTTAGCACAAAATATGAGCCAATCAAATGGAATTCCAAACCCTACTGTATTTGTCATTCTTGTCTTGCTAAGATAAAACCCAAATGTGGAAATAACATTGCTTTGGTGAAGAGTGTCTGATGAAAAATGACTATAGTCTGAAAGATTTGCCCAATACAGGAAAAGGTCAACTATTGTTTTAAAAGATGTTTAAAAAAAATATGTTTAAAAAAAATGTTTTTATGAATATTTGTAACAACAACAGAATACTCTAGCAACAACAGAATACTCTAGCAACAACAGAAAACTCCTAACAACAACAGAATACTCTAGCAACAACAGAATACTCTAGCAACAACAGAATACTCTAGCAACAACAGAATACTCTAGCAAAAAAAGAATACGCTAGCAACAACAGAATAAACACATTTAGAATAACAGTAGAAAAGATGAGTGCATCTTTCTAAGGATGTCAACTATTTCTTAACTCCTAAAATTTAGGTAATTCCACTCACTGGAGTATCTGACATCTCTCTTCAATAGCAGTCCCATCAAGTGTCGCTGGCTGCTGACTTAGCGAAAATGTGATTGGAAGTACCTTTCTAGCTAATAGGCTGTTAGAGTTCACACTTCCTTTTCGGCAGTTCGCCAGTTCGTCTGGAAGGGGGTCCCTGGGTCACCAGATTGCCTGCGAGAAGGTCCCTGGGTCGCCAGTTTGCATGGAAGGGGGTCCCTGAGTCACCAGATTGCCTACGAGAAGGTCCCTGGGTCGCCAGTTTGCATGGAAGGGGGTCCCTGAGTCACCAGATTGCCTGCGAGAAGGTCCCTGGGTCGCCAGTTTGCATGGAAGGGGGTTCCTGGGTCACCAGTTTGCACAAGCCTGCCTGGGAGGGGGTCCCTGGGTCCCCAGCCAGCCTGGGGGGGAGTCCCTGGGTCACCAGCCTGCCTGGGAGGGAGTCCCTGGGTCACCTGTTTGCACAAGCCTGCCTGGGAGGGGGTCCCTGGGTCACCAGCCAGCCTGGGAGGGGGTCCCTGGGTCACCAGTTTGACTGGGAGGGAGTCCCTGGGTCACCAGCCAGCCTGGGAGGGAGTCCATGGGTCACCAGTTTGACTGGGAGGGAGTCCCTGTATGAGCGCTTATTATGAGGAATATATTCTTGAAGAAAGAGAGAGAGAGACAGAGAGAGAGAGAGAGGGAGAGAGAGAGAGACAGATAGAGAGAGAGAGAGAGAGAGAGAGAGAGAGAGAGAGAGAGAGAGAGAGAGAGAGAGATAAAGACCCTCAAACCCAAAAAGGCCTGTGGTGTTGATTGTATCCTTAATGAAATGATCAAATATACAGACAACAAATTCCAATTGGCTATACTAAAACTCTTTAACATCATCCTCAGCTCTGGCATCTTCCCCAATATTTGGAAACAAGGACTGATCACCCCAATCTACAAAAGTGGAGACAAATTTGACCCCAATAATTAACGTGGAATATGCGTCAACAGCAACCTTGGGAAAATCCTCTGCATTATCATTAACAGCAGACTCGTATATTTCCTCAATGAAAACAATGTACTGAGCAAATGCCAAATTGTCTTTTTACCAAATTACCTTACAACAGACCATGTATTCACCCTGCACACCCTAATTGACAACCAAACAAACCAAAACAAAGGCAAAGTCTTCTCATGCTTTGTTGATTTTTAAAAAAGCCTTCGAATCAATTTGGCATGAGGGTGAGATGGTGGCATGAGGCTATACAAACTGATGGAAAGTGTTGGTGGTAAAACATACGACGGAATCCAGAAAACAGACGATAAATTCTACAACCCCCTAAAAGGAAGCGATTCCCAAACCTTCCATAACAAAGCCATCACCTACAGAAAGATGAACCTGGAGAAGAGTCCCCTAAGCAAGCTGGTCCTGGGACTCTGTTCACAAACACAAACAGACCTCACAGAGCCCCAGGACAGCAACACAATTAGACCCAACCAAATCATGAGACAACAAAAAGATAATTACTTGACACTTTGGAAAGAATTAACAAAAAAACAGAGCAAACTAGAATGCTATTTGGCCCTACACAGAGAGTACACAGCGGCAGAATACCGGACCACTGTGACTGACCCAAACTTAAGGAAAGCTTTGACTATGTACAGACTCAGTGAGCATAGCCTTGCTATTGAGAAAGGCCGCCGTAGGCAGACAAACGAATTCTAAAAAAACGAATTCTAAAAAAAAAAAAAATCCAATTTTGATGAACTCCCATATCTACTGGGTGAAATTCCACAGTGTGCCATCACAGCAGCAAGATTTGTGACCTGTTGCCACGAGAAAAGGGCAACCAGTGAAGAACACACACCATTGTAAATACAACCCATATTTATGCTTATTTATTTTCCCTTGTATACCTTAACCATTTGTACATTGTTAAAACACTGTATATATATATATAATATGACATTTGTAATGTCTTTATTGTTTTGAAACCTCTGTATGTGTAATGTTTACTGTTAATTTTTATTGTTTATTTCACTTTATATATTCACTTTATATATTATCTACCTCACTTGCTTTGGCAATGTTAACACATGTTTCCCATGCCAATAAAGCCCCTTGAATTGAATTGAATTGATATAACAGTAGCTTATGAATAAGAGGAAGTAGAATAGAGTCACCAAGTGTTATTATCATACCTGGGAAACTCTTTGTGTCTTTATAAATCCAGGTGAGGACACTGTGACATTATGGAACAAAACACACTGGGATTTATAGTGTATGACCCATTGCCTTAGAAAAAAAGTTTGAGATGCGAAATACAAAATATATTTTCATGAACAACCATCTTTTTGTTGAGAGAGAGAGAGAGACAGAGAGAGAGACAGAGAGAGAGAGAGAGAGAGAGAGAGAGCGAGAGAGAGAGAGAGAGAGAGACAGAGAGACAGAGAGAGAAACAGAGAGAGAGACAGAGAGAGACAGAGAGAGACAGAGAGAGAGAGAGAGAGAGAGAGAGAGAGAGAGAGACAGAGAGAGAGACAGTGACAGAGACAGAGAGTGAGTGAGGGAGAAAGAGGAGAAAGAGAGAGAAAAAAAGACAGGAAGAGAGAGATATAGTTAGAGTAAGAGGGAGAGAGAGAGGGAGAGAGAGAGAGAGAGAGAGAGAGAGAGAGAGAGAGAGAGACAGTGACAGAGACAGAGAGTGAGTGAGGGAGAAAGAGGAGAAAGAGAGAGAAAAAAAGACAGGAAGAGAGAGATATAGTTAGAGTAAGAGGGAGAGAGAGAGGGAGAGAGAGGGAGAGAGAGAAAGAGAGAGCCCAAAGCTTGTAACAAAGAGAAGGAAGCGAAACTATTCTCCTTCATGAAGCAGCGAGACCTACAGATGATTTGTATGCAGTCTAAGATGAGACGTGCAGAATAACTCTCCGTCTCTCCCTCTCCTTCCTCCCCTCTCTCCCCCCCTCTCCTTCCTCCCCTCTTTCTCTCCCTCTCCTTCCTCCCCTCTCTCCCTCCTCTCCTTCCTCCCCTCTTTCTCTCCCTCTCCTTCCTCCCCTCTCTCTCTCCTTCCTCCCCTCTCTCCCCCCTCTCCTTCCTCCCCTTTCTCTCTCCCTCTCCTTCCTCCCCTCTCTCTCCCTCTCCTTCCTCCCCTCTCTCCCCCCTCTCCTTCCTCCCCTCTTTCTCTCCCTCTCCTTCCTCCCCTCTCTCTCTCCCTCTCCTTCCTCCCCTCTCTCCCCCCTCTCCTTCCTCCCCTTTCTCTCTCCCTCTCTTTCCTCCCCTCTCTCTCTCCCTCTCCTTCCTCCCCTCTCTCCATCCCTCTCCTTCCTCCCCTCTCTCTCTATCTCCCTCTCCTTCCTCCCCTCTCTCTCTCCCTCCCTCTCCTTCCTCCTCTCTCTCTCCCTCTCCTTCCTCCCCTCTCTCTCTCCCTCTCCTTCCTCCCCGCTTCCTCTCTCCCTCTTCTTCTTTCCTCTCTCCCTCCCTCTCCTTCTTCCCATCTCTTTCTCTCCCTCTCCTTCCTCCCCTCTCTCTCTCCCTCTCCTTCCACTCTCTCTCTCCCTCTCCTTCTTCGCCTCTCTCCCTCCCTCTCCTCTCCAACTCAACTGCTTTCCAATTCTCTCTCTCTTGATCTCTGCTGAGCACAAACTACCTATTGTGTTTAAAAACAAATGAATGAATTAAACATGTAAAAATACATACAGTACAGTACATTGAAGAGCTTGGGGCTCTGTGAGAATAAAGGCTCACTATCCACCTTCAGCAATATTCTCCCCCTCTCACTCTCTCTCCCCCTCACTCCCTCCCTCCCTCCTGTCAGCTCTGACAGAGACACATAGGATGAATTATTCAACAGCCCACTGACTGACTGATTAACTGACTGACTGACTGATTAACTGACTGATTACCTGACTGACTGACTGACTGACTGATTAACTGACTGACTGATTAACTGACTTATTTAACTGACTGACTGACTGACTGATTAACTGACTGACTGACTGACTGACTGACTGATTAACTGACTGACTGACTGACAGACCGATTAACTGACTGATTTAACTGACTGACCGACTGACTGATTAACTGACTGATGAACTGACTGATTAACTGACTGGCTTACTGACTTTTTAACTGACTGACTGGCTGATTAACTGACTGGCTGGCTGACTGATTGACTGACTGACTGACTATTTAACTGACTGGCTGGCTGACTGGCTGATTAACTGACTGGCTGGCTGAAACTGACTGACTGATTAACTGATGGACTGACTGATTAACTGACAGACTGATTAACCGACTGACTGACTTTTTAACTGACTGGCTGGTTGACTGACTGATTAACTGACTGACTGACTGATTAACTGACTGACTAACTGACTGACTGACTGGCTGACTGATTAACTGCATGAATGATTGTCTGACTGACTGACTAACTGACTGACTGACCGATTAACTGAGTGGCTGACTGATTAACTGACAAGCTGACTGATTAACTGACTGACTGACTGATTAACTGACTGATTAACTGACTAGCTGACTGATTAAATGACTGACTGACTGATTAACTGACTGATTAACTGACTTACTGATTAACTGACTGACTGACTGATTAACTGACTGACTGACTGACTTGATTAACTGACTGACTGACTGATTAACTGACTGACTGACTGATTAACTGACTGACTAACTGACTGACTGACTGGCTGACTGATTAACTGCATGAATGATTGTCTGACTGACTGACTAACTGACTGACTGACCGATTAACTGAGTGGCTGACTGATTAACTGACTGACTGACTGATTTAACTGACTGACCGACTGACTGATTAACTGACTGATGAACTGACTGATTAACTGACTGGCTTACTGACTTTTTAACTGACTGACTGGCTGATTAACTGACTGGCTGGCTGACTGATTGACTGACTGACTGACTATTTAACTGACTGGCTGGCTGACTGGCTGATTAACTGACTGGCTGGCTGAAACTGACTGACTGATTAACTGATGGACTGACTGATTAACTGACAGACTGATTAACCGACTGACTGACTTTTTAACTGACTGGCTGGTTGACTGACTGATTAACTGACTGACTGACTGATTAACTGACTGACTAACTGACTGACTGACTGGCTGACTGATTAACTGCATGAATGATTGTCTGACTGACTGACTAACTGACTGACTGACCGATTAACTGAGTGGCTGACTGATTAACTGACAAGCTGACTGATTAACTGACTGACTGACTGATTAACTGACTGATTAACTGACTAGCTGACTGATTAAATGACTGACTGACTGATTAACTGACTGATTAACTGACTTACTGATTAACTGACTGACTGACTGATTAACTGACTGACTGACTGACTTGATTAACTGACTGACTGACTGATTAACTGACTGACTGACTGATTAACTGACTGACTAACTGACTGACTGACTGGCTGACTGATTAACTGCATGAATGATTGTCTGACTGACTGACTAACTGACTGACTGACCGATTAACTGAGTGGCTGACTGATTAACTGACTGACTGATTAACTGACTGACTGACTTGATTAACTGACTGACTAGCTGATTAACTGGCCGGCTGGCTGACTGACTGACTTACTGACAGACTGGCTGGCTGGACTGAGTGGCTGACTGATTAACTGATTGGCTGGCTGACTAATTAACTGACTGGCTATTGGCTGGCTGACTGATTAACTGACTGACTAACTATTTAACTGACTGGCTGGCTGACTGACTGATTAACTGAATGACTGGCTGATTAACTGACTGGCTAACTGAAACTGACTGACTGATTAACTGACGGACTGACTGATTAACTGACTGATTTAACTGACTGACTGGCTGACTGATTAACTGACTGACTGACTGATGAACTGACTGATTAACTGACTGGCTGACTGACGTTTTAACTGACTGGCTGACCGACTGATTAACTGACTGACTGGCTGATTAACTGACTGATTAACTGACTCACTGATTGACTGATTAACTGTCTGACTGACTTTTTAACTGACTAACGGGCTGATTACCTGACTGGCTGACTGATTAACTGACTGGCTGATGAACTGACTGACTGACCGATTAACTGAGTGGCTGACTGATTAACTGACTAGCTGACTGATTAAATGACTGACTGACTGATTAACTGACTGACTGATTAACAGACTGACTGACTGATTAACTGATTGACTGACTGATTAACTGACTGACTGGCTGATTAACTGACTGACTTACTGATTAACTGGCTGGTTGACTGACTTACTGACAGACTGGCTGGCTGGCTGGACTGAGTGGCTGACTGATTGACTGGCTGGCTGACTGACAGGCTGACTGATTAACTGACTGGCTGGCTGACTAATTAACTGACTGGCTACTGGCTGGCTGACTGATTAACTGACTGGCTGGCTGACTGACTGGCTACTGGCTGACTGACTGATTAACTCACCGACTGATTAACTGACTGACTGATTAACTGACTGACTGATTAACTGATTAACTGACTGGCTGGCTGACTAATTAACTGACTGGCTACTGGCTGGCTGACTGATTAACTGACTGACTGGCTGGCTGACTGACTGGCTACTGGCTGATTAACTGACCGACTGATTAACTGACTGACTGATTAACTGACTGATTGGCTGACTGACTGATTAACTGACTGAGTGACTGACTGATTGACTGGCTGGCTGACTGACAGGCTGACTGATTAACTGACTGGCTGGCTGACTGACTAATTAACTGACTGGTTGGCTGATTGACTGGCTGACTGATTAACTGACTGGCTGGCTGACTGGCTACGGGCTGGCTGACTGATTAATTGACTGGCTGGCTGACTGATTAACTGACTGACTGGCTGGCTGATTAACTGACGGCTGGCTGACTGATTAACTGACTGGCTGGCTGACTGATTAATTGACTGGCTGGCTGAATGATTAACTGACTGGCTGGCTTGCTGACTGATTAACTGACTGGCTGACTGATTAATTGACTGGCTGGCTGACTGATTAACTGACTGACTGGCTGGCTGATTAACTGACTGGCTGGTGACTGATTAACTGACTGGCTGGCTGGCTGATTAACTGACTGGCTGGCTGGCTGGCTGATTAACTGACTGGCTGGCTGGCTGGCTGGCTGACTCACTGACTCACTTACTGACAGACTGGCTGGCTGACTGACTGACTGACTGACTGGCTGACTGACAGACTGGTTGGCTGACTGGCTGGACTGAGTGGCTAACTGATTCCCTAATATATGGTATACCGGTATATGCCATTTTAGTAGACACTTTCATCCCAAGCGACTTAATACCCACGATGCTCAGGTCCTCCCCTCCCCATACCCACGACTTTCAGGTCCTCCCCTCCCCATAACCAGGATGCTCAGGTCCTCCCCTCCCCATACCCACGATGCTCAGGTCCTCCCTTCCCCATAACCAGGATGCTCAGGTCCTCCCCTCCCCATACCCACGATGCTCAGGTCCTCCCTTCCCCATAACCACGATGCTCAGGTCCTCCCCTCCCCATACCCACAATGCTCAGGTCCTCCCTTCCCCATACCCACGACTTTCAGGTCCTCCCCTCCCCATTCCCACGATGCTCAGGTCCTCCCCTCCCCTGAACGTTGTGGTTATGATCACATCACACAGATGTAGACCGGAAAACACACACAGTCTTAATGAGAGCATGTCTATTCTGGGCTCTGTTTCTGACTGTGTAACACTGAGGTGATGCTCACCATTGAGTCTGTTTCTGACTGTGTAACACTGAGGTGATGCTCACCATTGAGTCTGTTTCTGACTGTGTAACACTGAGGTGATGCTCACCATTGAGTCTGTTTCTGACTGTGTAACACTGAGGTGATGCTCACCATTGAGTCTGTTTCTGACTGTGTAACACTGAGGTGATGCTCACCATTGAGTCTTTTTCTGACTGTGTAACACTGAGGTGATGCTCACCATTGAGTCTGTTTCTGACTGTGTAACACTGAGGTGATGCTCACCATTGAGTCTGTTTCTGACTGTGTAACACTGAGGTGATGCTCACCATTGAGTCTGTTTCTGACTGTGTAACACTGAGGTGATGCTCACCATTGAGTCTGTTTCTGACTGTGTAACACTGAGGTGATGCTCACCATTGAGTCTGTTTCTGACTGTGTAACACTGAGGTGATGCTCACCATTGAGTCTGTTTCTATACTTATTTTTTAAGTATGTCAGAGTTGACAACACTGACTGACATAGATGTGTGGTGCCAAACTGGATCAGAATATCTACCGCTTTCTCAGTCAGGCAGGAGACCACTTCCTGCTGGGTTTGCCTCAAAAAGCATCTCGCTTCAATCAGTTTATTCCAGTTCAGAAAAACTATTATTATTGTATTTTAATAGCAACAGTTCCAACCTAAACTTGTTTTCAACAATCACAGGCCTGATCATTTCTACATTAAGATGTACAGTAGACCTGATCATTTCTACAGTAAGATGTACAGTATGCCTGATCATTTCTACAGTAAGATCTACAGTAGGCCTGGTCATTTCTACAGTAAGATGTACAGTAGACCTGATCATTTCTACAGTAAGATGTACAGTAGGCCTGATCATTTCTACAGTAATATGTACAGTAGACCTGATCATTTCTACAGTAAGATGTACAGTAGGCCTGATCATTTCTACAGTAAGATGTACAGTAGGCCTGATCATTTCTACAGTAAGATGTACAGTAGGCCTGATCATTTCTACAGTAAGATGTACAGTAGACCTGATCATTTCTACAGTAAGATGTACAGTAGGCCTGGTCATTGTTCATCTTCATCTGTACTGTTACTTAGGGTTGCACCAGTTAGCTAACTTGGGTTAACGTTAACTATTAGCTGTGTACAAGGCCAGGGGATTGTTAGAAAGAGAAACGCACATCTACTACTGAGAGTTAGTTAGTATCTGCTTATTACTGCTTATCATCATCACCTGTTATAAAATGACAACAATACCTTGCTAGCTGACTTACTTTTCCACGGTCGAAGCCCTGTTTCCTGAAGCCCTGTTTCCTGAAGCCCTGTTTCCCGAAGCCCTGTTTCCTGAAGCATTCTGCCCTGTTCTGAAAGAACTTCCTGGGTTTACCGTCATGCCGTGGATGTTTGGTCAGGACGTATCGTTTTAATTTGTTCGTTATGAGAGACTCATTACTCAGCACTTCCAAGCACAAAACACATTCTGGGCGCTCCTCTTTATAGGTTTGTATGAAAGAGAGAGAAACTCATCGCCCTACCCATGCCCTACAACGTTCAGGTCCTAACCCTACCCATGCCCTACGACGTTCAGGTCCTAACCCTACCCATGCCCTACAACGTTCAGGTCCTAACCCTACCCATGCCCTACAACGTTCAGGTCCTACCCCTACCCATGCCCTACGACGTTCAGGTCCTAACCCTACCCATGCCCTACAACGTTCAGGTCCTAACCCTACCCATGCCCTACGACATTCAGGTCCTACCCCTACCCATGCCCTACAACGTTCAGGGCCTAACCCTACCCATGCCCTACAACGTTCAGGTCCTAACCCTACCCATGCCCTACGACGTTCAGGTCCTACCCCTACCCATGCCCTACAACGTTCAGGGCCTAACCCTACCCATGCCCTACAACGTTCAGGTCCTAACCCTACCCATGCCCTACGACGTTCAGGTCCTACCCCTACCCATGCCCTACAACGTTCAGGTCCTAACCCTACCCATGCCCTACAATGTTCAGGTCCTAACCCTACCCATGCCCTATGACGTTCAGGTCCTAACAGAGTCGAAAGCCTTGGCCAGGTCGATGAAGACGGCTGCACAGTACTGTCTTTTTTCGATGGCGGTTATGATATCGTTTAGTACCTTGAGCGTGGCTGAGGTGCACCCGTGACCAGCTCTGAAACCAGATTGCACAGCGGAGAAGGTACGGTGGGATTCGAGATGGTCAGTGACCTGTTTGTTGACTTGGCTTTCAAAGACCTTAGATAGGCAGGGCAGGATGGATATAGGTCTGTAACAGTTTGGGTCCAGGGTGTCTCCCCCTTTGAAGAGGGGGATGACTGCGGCAGCTTTCCAATCCTTGGGGATCTCAGACGATATGAAAGAGAGGTTGAAGAGGCTGGTAATAGGGGTTGCGACAATGGCGGCGGATAGTTTCAGAAATAGAGGGTCCAGATTGTCAAGCCCAGCTGATTTGTACGGGTCCAGGTTTTGCAGCTCTTTCAGAACATCTGCTATCTGGATTTGGGTAAAGGAGAAGCTGGGGAGGCTTGGTCCTAGGTCCTAACCCTACCCATGCCTTATAACGTTCAGGTCCTAAACCTACCCGTGCCCTATGACGTTCATGTCCTACCCATGCCCTACGACGTTCAGGTCCTACCCCTACCCGTGCTCAAGACGTTCAGGTTGCCAGGTTGCCAGCAAACCTGCCAGATTGCTTCTGCTAAATGTAAAAGGCCCGGCTCTGCCCGGAACCCAAAATCAGAAATAACTTAGTAAATCCATTAGCTGTTCCTCTCTGTCTGTCTCTCGCTCCCTGCACTCTGCTCACGGCGGCTCTGAGTTTCCATAGCAACGCCTGCGCTTGGGCTGCTCTGCTCAATGACGAGACATGAGAGAGCAGTTGGCTGTTAGCTACTTTTCGTCACTCTAAACTCCCAACATAACTCAAGAAACATTATTTTTTGCGTGAAACAATCTCTCCTGTTTCTATATTTGATGAGGTTGAAGCACTTCTGACACCAATGTTATGATCTTAGTTAGTCAGATGTGATTTGTACTGAACAGCAGAGCACGAGCAAATGGCTCAGCTTAATAATGTTAGTGAGACCCGAGCCCTACCCGTACCCTAGTTATTGATGAAAAAACAGGCCCTGATGTATAATGTCGGGGCCCGTCGGGCTCAAGCCGGATAGCAGAGCTCCACAAAGCAGCAGGAGGGATCAGACAGCACACAACAGATGGTCTGATATAGTAAAGAGACCAAAGATAATTGTACTGTTTGTTAGTGATCTTTCAGGTCAGTTTGATTCTGGTTTGATAATTCTTTTAAAGAATCACTGTTCTCGATTTCGTTTGTAAAATATTTTTAAACATTAAATGCATTGTGAAATAATGATATAAAAAATATCAGAGATTTTTTTTATAGAAATTCCAAAGCCAATAAGTGAACATTCCAATTACTGAAACATTGAAAACATTCCATTGTCTCTGTCAGGTCCACAAAATAAAATAGGACATGACTATGAAACAATCAAATATTTCAGTTCTATTTATTTCGTTTAGTTAGTTTAGTTTTATTATTTTATTATTTTTCATTTCTTAAAGTCATCATCTCATCTCTCCTCAGGCAGTAGCAGCCAGCCAACCAGCCAACCATCCAACCAGCCAACCATCCAACGTTGTCTCTGTTCCCCCCACATTTTAATGCCAACTGTAACGGATGTGAAACGGCTAGCTTAGTTAGCGGTGGTGCGCGCTAAATAGCGTTTCAATCGGTGACGTCACTTGCTCTGAGACCTTGAAGTAGTAGTTCCCCCTTTGCTCTGCAAGGGCCGCGGCTTTTGTGGAGCGATGGGTAACGATGCTTCGAGGGTGACTGTTGTTGATGTGTGCAGAGGGTCCCTGGTTTGCGCCCCGGTATGGGCGAGGGGACGGTCTAAAGTTATACTGTTACACAACCAGCCAACCATCTGTCTCTGTTCTCCCCACACTGTAATGTCTTTAGTCATCCTATTTAGATAGGCTGCCGAGGTACAGAGTTGTCTGACAATCACTTTACCAGTTTTTCAGTAGATGGTCGGTCGGTCGGTCGGTCTGTCTGTCTGTCTGTTTTTCTCTCTCTCTCTCTCTCTCTCTCTCTCTCTCTCTCTCTCTCTCTCTCTCTCTCTCTCTCTCTCTCTCTCTCTCTCTCTCTCTCTCTCTCTCTCTCTCTCTCTCTCTCTCTCTCTCTCTCTCTCTCTCTCTCTCTCTCTCTCTCTCTCTCTCTCTCTCTCTCTCTCTCTCTCTCTCTCTCTCTCTCTCTCTCTCTCTCTCTCTCTCTCTCCCTCCCTCCCTCTCTCTCTCTCTCTCTCTCTCTCTCTCTCCCTCCCTCCCTCCCTCCCTCTCTCTCTCTCTCTTTCGTTGTTGTGTTGTGTACATTCCTCTCTCATGTGGTCTGTGTGCATCTAACCCTAATGTAGCAGGGAAAAAAGTGTATCCGTCTCTGCCGGAAAAGAACAGGCGCAATGGATTAGGGTCGTTGTAGTTAAATACCATTATTTCTGCACTGAACTAGGTTGAATATTTGCTTAATGTAAACTATAACTCCCTTCAGCCCTGCATCTTATATTGTTCTTGATTTAATGTATCTCGTGAAGGATTTTTTTATTTGACCTTTATTGAACTAGGCAAGTCAATTAAGAACAAATTCTTATTTTCAATGACGGCCTAGGAACAGTGGGTTAACTGCCTTTGTTCAGGGGGCAGAACGACAGAACCCCATTCCTACTGTAAAATATGGTGGTTGATCTTTGATGTCATGGGGCTATTTTGCTTCCACTGATACTGGGGTCCTTCTTAAGGTCAACGACGGCATCATGAACCAAATACCAGGATTGGTTGCCTCTGCAAGATGGCTGAAACTTGGTCACAAGTGGATCTTCCAGCACTCCAAGCACATTCCAAAATCCACAAAGAAATAGTTAATTTAGCAAAAAGATATATACATTTTTTCATTGGTCATCTCAGTCTCCGGACTTGGACCCCATTGAAATCCTGTGGTTTGAATTGAAAAGAGCAGTCGAAGGATATCAAGGATCTGGAAAGATTCTGTATAGGAGGAATGGTCTACGATCCCTCCCAATGTGTTCTCTAATCTCATAAAGCATGTTAGCAAAAGACTCAGTGTTGTTATCCTCGCAAGGGGAAAGAGCTAGAGTACTGAAAACAGGGGATCTAAGGTGAGGGTGTTGGAGAACTGAAAACAGGGGATCCAAGGTGAGGGAGATGGAGAACTGAAAACAGGGAATCCAAGGTGAGGGAGATGGAGAACTGAAAACAGGGGATCCAAGGTGAGGGAGATGGAAAACTGAAAACAGGGGATCCAAGGTGAGGGAGATGGAGAACTGAAAACAGGGAATCCAATAATTTTCCAATCATTTTGACCACTATCTTTATTAGAATTGTTTTTATATATAAAGTAAGGTGTATAAACAACTAACCTTCTTTTCAACTGGAGCAGAAAAACTGTAACTCTGGAAGCCCAGAGCAAAATAATAGCTTTGTTTGTAGTGTACAACAATACTTTTTCAAACATTTAGTTTTTTTTTTTGGTACAGTAAGGTGTGAGAACAATTAACCTTGTTCTCACCTGTACCAGAGACACTGTCACTCTAGAAGCCCAGAACTACAGACAGAATGGTAGGGAAATAGCCTATTTCCGCTAGGAGGTCATTGGAGCAGTTTATTTACCTTAATTGTGGGTTTCCTGGTGGAGGATCCTCGGTACCATCCTGAAAGAGAGAAATATCAAAATCAATGTTTAGGAGAACACCCCTGATCTCATCCTTTACCCCACCCTCTGAAATCCCTGAATTCAACATGATCAGTATCATCTTAATGTTATGGATAATGTGTCAGAGAGTGGGCTCAGGTAGGACTGATGTTATCTTAACGTTGTGGATAATGTGTCAGAGAGTGGGCTCAGGTAGGACTGATGTTATCTTAACGTTGTGGATAATGTGTCAGAGAGTGGGCTCAGGTAGGACTGATGTTATCTTAACGTTGTGGATAATGTGTCAGAGAGTGGGCTCAGGTAGGACTGATGTTATCTTAACGTTGTGGATAATGTGTCAGAGAGTGGGCTCAGGTAGGACTGATGTTATCTTAACGTTGTGGATAATGTGTCAGAGAGTGGGCTCAGGTAGGACTGATGTTATCTTAATGTTGTGGATAATGTGTCAGAGAGTGGGCTCAGGTAGGACTGATGTTATCTTAACGTTGTGGATAATGTGTCAGAGAGTGGGCTCAGGTAGGACTGATGTTATCTTAACATTGTGGATAATGTGTCAGAGAGTGGGCTCAGGTAGGACTGATGTTATCTTAACATTGTGGATAATGTGTAAGAGAGTGGGCTCAGGTAGGACTGATGTTATCTTAACGTTGTAGATAATGTCAGAGAGTGGGCTCAGGTAGGACTGATGTTATCTTAACGTTGTGGATAATGTGTCAGAGAGTGGGCTCAGGTAGGACTGATGTTATCTTAACATTGTGGATAATGTGTCAGAGAGTGGGCTCAGGTAGGACTGATGTTATCTTAACATTGTGGATAATGTGTCAGAGAGTGGGCTCAGGTAGGACTGATGTTATCTTAACATTGTGGATAATGTGTCAGAGAGTGGGCTCAGGTAGGACTGATGTTATCTTAACGTTGTGGATAATGTGTCAGAGAGTGGGCTCAGGTAGGACTGATGTTATCTTAACGTTGTGGATAATGTGTCAGAGAGTGGGCTCAGGTAGGACTGATGTTATCTTAACGTTGTGGATAATGTGTCAGAGAGTGGGCTCAGGTAGGACTGATGTTATCTTAACGTTGTGGATAATGTGTCAGAGAGTGGGCTCAGGTAGGACTGATGTTATCTTAACGTTGTGGATAATGTGTCAGAGAGTGGGCTCAGGTAGGACTGATGTTATCTTAACGTTGTGGATAATGTGTCAGAGAGTGGGCTCAGGTAGGACTGATGTTATCTTAACGTTGTGGATAATGTGTCAGAGAGTGGGCTCAGGTAGGACTGATGTTATCTTAATGTTGTGGATAATGTGTCAGAGAGTGGGCTCAGGTAGGACTGATGTTATCTTAACGTTGTGGATAATGTGTCAGAGAGTGGGCTCAGGTAGGACTGATGTTATCTTAACATTGTGGATAATGTGTCAGAGAGTGGGCTCAGGTAGGACTGATGTTATCTTAACATTGTGGATAATGTGTAAGAGAGTGGGCTCAGGTAGGACTGATGTTATCTTAACGTTGTAGATAATGTCAGAGAGTGGGCTCAGGTAGGACTGATGTTATCTTAACGTTGTGGATAATGTGTCAGAGAGTGGGCTCAGGTAGGACTGATGTTATCTTAACATTGTGGATAATGTGTCAGAGAGTGGGCTCAGGTAGGACTGATGTTATCTTAACATTGTGGATAATGTGTCAGAGAGTGGGCTCAGGTAGGACTGATGTTATCTTAACATTGTGGATAATGTGTCAGAGAGTGGGCTCAGGTAGGACTGATGTTATCTTAACGTTGTGGATAATGTGTCAGAGAGGGGGCTCAGGTAAGACTGATGTTATCTTAACGTTGTGGATAATGTGTCAGAGAGTGGGCTCAGGTAGGACTGATGTTATCTTAACGTTGTGGATAATGTGTCAGAGAGTGGGCTCAGGTAGGACTGATGTTATCTTAATGTTGTGGATAATGTGTCAGAGAGTGGGCTCAGGTAGGACTGATGTTATCTTAACGTTGTGGATAATGTGTCAGAGAGTGGGCTCAGGTAGGACTGATGTTATCTTAACGTTGTGGATAATGTGTCAGAGAGTGGGCTCAGGTAGGACTGATGTTATCTTAATGTTGTGGATAATGTGTCAGAGAGTGGGCTCAGGTAGGACTGATGTTATCTTAACGTTGTGGATAATGTGTCAGAGAGTGGGCTCAGGTAGGACTGATGTTATCTTAACATTGTGGATAATGTGTCAGAGAGTGGGCTCAGGTAGGACTGATGTTATCTTAACATTGTGGATAATGTGTAAGAGAGTGGGCTCAGGTAGGACTGATGTTATCTTAACGTTGTAGATAATGTCAGAGAGTGGGCTCAGGTAGGACTGATGTTATCTTAACGTTGTGGATAATGTGTCAGAGAGTGGGCTCAGGTAGGACTGATGTTATCTTAACATTGTGGATAATGTGTCAGAGAGTGGGCTCAGGTAGGACTGATGTTATCTTAACATTGTGGATAATGTGTCAGAGAGTGGGCTCAGGTAGGACTGATGTTATCTTAACATTGTGGATAATGTGTCAGAGAGTGGGCTCAGGTAGGACTGATGTTATCTTAACGTTGTGGATAATGTGTCAGAGAGGGGGCTCAGGTAAGACTGATGTTATCTTAACATTGTGGATAATGTGTCAGAGAGTGGGCTCAGGTGGGACTGATGTTATCTTAACATTGTGGATAATGTGTCAGAGAGTGGGCTCAGGTAGGACTGATGTTATCTTAACATTGTGGATAATGTGTAAGAGAGTGGGCTCAGGTAGGACTGATGTTATCTTAACGTTGTGGATAATGTGTCAGAGAGTGGGCTCAGGTAGGACTGATGTTATCTTAACATTGTGGATAATGTGTAAGAGAGTGGGCTCAGGTAGGACTGATGTTATCTTAACATTGTGGATAATGTGTCAGAGAGTGGGCTCAGGTAGGACTGATGTTATCTTAACGTTGTGGATAATGTGTCAGAGTGGGCTCAGGTAGGACTGATGTTATCTTAACGTTGTGGATAATGTGTCAGAGAGGGGGCTCAGGTAGGACTGATGTTATCTTAACTTAAGTGCCTTAGACCGTTGGGGCTTTCGGGAGGTCTGTGTAGTCAAACTTCGTCATACGGGCCAAAATCGGAGAGATTTTTGTTAATAAATCAGAATGATTCCGGATTCTTTTTTTTTAAATCCAGGTTTAGATCGATCTGGCTGTTTTTGATTAAAAAAATTCCCCAGAAAATAATAGGATAGGATCATTCTCATCCAGATACCACAATATCCAGATGACAGAATCGGGGACTTTCAATACTTTGAACAGGCCTTGCCATCTACTGGGCAGGTTGTGGTATTACTAATACACTGTCATTGGGAAACAGAGGTGAGTGAACTCCCATCAGTTGTACAACTTAATACATTCAACTGAAATGTGTCTTCCACATTTAACCCCCAACCCCTCTGAATCAGGGAGGTGCGGGAGGGGGCTGCCTTAATCAACATCCACCGTCTTCAGCTCCCGGGGAACATTGAAGGTACCTTGTTTTTTTTTGTTTTTTTTTAATCGAGCTTCTATATCACTTATAAGTAGATGCATTTATTTGACACTTTTCAAAATAACAACTGATCACATATCTATACTGCAGTCAATTTAACTTCATCAACTTTTGGTTTTCAGATGTAAAAACATTTCTTAAACCTCCTCACCTTAGGAACATTGCCCATATTTGGGGGGTTGTAGTGTCGCCTCTTTAAATCCACCCTTCCAATGGTGATAATCCTGTTGCATCAAAATTATCCTAATCACTATCTTTTCAGTTTTCAAAAAAATTCAAAAAAACAAATACAATCCTGATTAATGGTCAGATTGGATTACCAAATCCTTATCCGGAGGATCAGAATCTACTTTTTTCAGTTTTGAAAACCCCAATTATAACATTTAGTCCTTATCAGATTTTCGAAATCCAGTCAGAAAACCTGGGCCAAGTAATTCAGCTACAAATGTTGTTGTTTTTAAATAGGAAATCTGTTCCCGAGTATTCCCACAAATAAATAATAAAAAGACATGTGTGATCGTGTCTCAATGTATAAAATTATTGTTATTTTCAAATACAATCTATTTTTGGGCTTAGTTGTGGTAAATTTTCAATGTACAAATGATTATATTTATGTTCCTGCCCCCTGACCATCCTCTCCTATGAAAAACAGCCTGCGGCTGAATCTAGTTACCTATCCCTGCTTTAGGGGGTACACATTCTGAATGCAGGTTGCGGGTTATTAACATGGTTCAGACCCAGGGCCTCAAGCTTGATGATGAGTTTGGAGGTTATTATGGTGTTAAATGCTGTAGTCAAAGCGCTCGTCTTGCTTCTAACAACATTCTCTGGTCTGATGAAACCAAGATTGAACTCGTCACGTCTGGAGGAAACCTGGCACCATCTCTATGGTGAAGCATGGTGGTGGCAGCATCATGCTGTGGGGATGTTTTTCAGTAGCAGGGACTGGGAGACTAGTCAGGATTGAGGGAAAGATGAATGGAGCAAAGTACAGAGCGATCCTTAATGAAAACCTGCTCCAGAGCACTCAGGACCTCAGACCTGAGCAAAGGTTCACCTTCCAACAGGACAACGACCCCAAGCACACAGCCAAGACAACTCAGGAGTGGCTTCAGGACAAGTCTCTAAATGTCATTGAGTGGCCCTGCCAGAGCCCGGGCTTGAACCCGACCGAACATCTCTAGAGAGATCTGAAAATAGCTGTGCAGCTCCCCATCCAACCTGACAGAGCTTGACAGGATCTGCAGAGAAGAATGGGAGAAACTCCCCAAATACCGGTATGCCAAGCTTGTAGCATCATACCCAAGAAGCACTGAGTAAAGGGTCTGAATACTTATGTACTGTAAATGTCATATTTCACTTCTTTATTTTTTTAAGAAATTTGCCAAAATTTCAATAACAAAAACATTTTATTTGTCATTATGGGGTATTGTGATGTCATTATGGGGTATTGTGATGTCATTATGGGGTATTGTGTGTACTATAAATTGATGAAGAGAAAAACTATTTAATACATTTTAGGCTGTAATGTAACAAAATGTGGAAAGTCAAGGGGTCTGACTATGCACTGTACCACTAGAGGTGAGCGCGATTACCATCAAGTAGACTTGTGTTTTGGGGACAGGGATCACAGAACGGCGGAAGTCCCGAGCTCTGGTTCTGAGTGTCGCATGTCCAATCACACACACACACACACACACACACACACACACACACACACACACACACACACACACACACACACACACACACACACACACACACACACACACACACACACACACACACACACACACACACACACACACACACACACACACACACACACATACACACACACACACGTAATAGAGACCTCTGCTTATCTCATTCTGTTACTGTAGAGAAACTAAGGTAAACCTACCTAGCAGGAAGTAGATATGTACAGATGTTATTGTGTATTGTCGGAGTGTAAGGGTATTATAACACACCTTGACATTTCTCCAGTATTTGGACTGTCTCTCCAATCTCCAGAGCCAGACCGTGGGTCACCGTCCCGCGGAATGTACAGATCACTGTGGGAAAGAAAGAAAGAAAGAGTTCTCAGTAAGAAGACAGAAAAAAAGAGATCTGAAATGGTTCTTCAGCTGTAGACATAGGAGAACCATTTTCGGTTCCAGGTAGAACCCTTTCCACAGACGGTTCTACAGACGGTTCTACACCATCTTCTATGGTGACAGCCCAGGGAACACTTTAAGGTTCGAGATAGCACCTATTGTTTTTTTTAAGAGTGAAGCAACAAAGGAAGAGTTAAAACTATATTTTAATTCTGCACTAGTTTAGTTGTCCAACAGAGAAACGATTGACCCCCGTGTCTTCACAGCAAGTGAGGTTTGGTAGGTCTGTGTGATAGGGCATGTGAGTGTGACACTGGCAGTCTGTTATCATACAGTACCTAGGGCAAAACAACACTTTACTGTCACAAAAAGGTTGTCACATTCTCTCTCTCTCTCTCTCCTTTTCCATCCCCTCTCTCTCTCTCTCTCTCTCTTTCTCCATCCCCCCTCTCTCTCTAGTACATAGTACTGCAACTGAATATGCAAAAACACTGACCACATTTATGTATCTATGTCTCTTCCTCTCCCTCTACTTATATCTCTGCTCTCTCTTTCTCCTCTCCCTCTAATCTCTCTCTATGTCTATATTCTATATTCTATGTTCTCTCTTTCTCCGTCTCTACTCTCTCCATCATATCGAAGTAAACTCGGAGTCCTGCGATGACATGGTGTGTGGTCCTCCCACTACGACTCATCAGGAAACCATGCAGTTTATTAGGCTACAGAGGAAATAAGTTAGGATGAACTTCACAGGGTGGTGAAAGTGGAAACCGCGCAGTTTAAAGAAAAGAGCAGGATGATCTTGATGTGATAATCAATCATTGGCTGTCGTTCGACAAATAAAAACAATCTTGCTATTTTTTTTCCATTATAATAATCTCAACATATAGGCTTGACGTGTGTTCTAGCCAAGAGCATGCAGATAGCGCTGTTGGCTAGGGCGCACGTGCCAATACCAGACTATATAATGCAACATTTTTTTTGTGAGAAAAAAAACCCCACCAGTAAAGTTGAAAATACGATGGAAACCCATTTAACCGTAAAAGTTATCTTTATGTGCACTACGTCATCACGCGCCTTTTTATCCGCAACAAGTCAATGTGACGGAAACATCTCTGGTGTGGAATATTTGCAAATTGTTTTTAATGCTGATTCTAGAATATTCGATGATGAAAATCTGTCGTCAATTGGATGGAAACCACAGTAACACCTTTATAAAGGAAGAGACCAGGCCTGCGTTCTCTCTCTCTCTCTCTCTCTCTCTCTCTCTCTCTCTCTCTCTCTCTCTCTCTCTCTCTCTCTCTCTCTCTCTCTCTCTGTCTCTCTCTCTCTCTCTCTCCCCCCCCCCCCTCTCTCTCTCTCTCTCTCTCTCTCTAGATTAGATAGTACTTCAATGGCTGCCTGTCTGTCTTTTTCATAAAGCTTCAAGGTAAACCCAGTACTGTAAAGTGGGCCAGTCGTCTCCTCTAATGACGCTTCCAGGCTACCACAGGATTAGTAGACTGACACAGACATAGTAGCAAACAGCAGGAATGGATGGAACCCATTAGAGTATAGAACAGCTGCCAAGCTAATTCAGCTGTTAATTTCATATGAATCTATTTGTGTAAATGTGTTTATATTATGTTATGTTTTGTTGTTTTATTTAGTTCAAAGATTTTGTTTTCTTTTTTTTTTGGATACCAGATAATACCAGATACCAGGACTCCCTGTAAAACAGTGATGATCTTGTTAATATCAAAGATACCTACAGCACCTTCAGAAAGTATTCACACCCCTTTACTTTTTCCACGTTCTGTTGTGTTACAGCCTGAATTTAAAAAAGATTAATGATTTATCACTGGCCTACACACAATAGCCCATAATGTAAAAGTGGAATTATGTTTTTCAAATTTTTTACAAATGAATTACAAATGAAAAGCTGAAATGCCTTGAATCAATAAGCATTCAACCACTTTGTTATGGCAATCCTAAATAAGTTCAGGAGTAAAAACATGCTTAACAAGTCACATAGTACATTGCATGGACTCATTCGGTGTACAATAATAGTGTTTAACGTGCTGTCTTTGACATGCCTCTCGGTACCCCACACATACAATTATCTGTAAGGTCCCTCAGTCGAGCAGTGAATTTCTAACACAGCCTCAACCACAAAGACCAGGGAGGTTTTCCAATGTCTCGCAAAGAAGGGCACCTAGTTGACTATCCTTTTGAGCATGGTGAAGTTATTAAATTACACTTTGGATGGTGTATCAACACACCCAGTCACTACAAAGATACAGACGTCCTTCCTAACTCAGTTGCCGGAGAGGAAAGAAACCGCTCAGGAATTTCATCATGAGACCAATGGTGACTTTAAAACAGTTACAGAGTTTAATGGCTGTGATAGGAGAAAACTGAGGATGGATCAACAACATTGTAGTTACTCCACAATACTAACCTAAATGACAGAGTTTAATGGCTGTGATAGGAGAAAACTGAGGATGGATCAACAACATTGTAGTTACTCCACAATACTAACCTAAATGACAGAGTTTAATGGCTGTGATAGGAGAAAACTGAGGATGGATCAACAACATTGTAATTACTCCACAATACTAACCTAAATGACAGAGTTTAATGGCTGTGATAGGAGAATACTGAGGCTGGATCAACAACATTGTAGTTACTCCACAATACTAACCTAAATGACAGACTGAAAAGAAGGAAGCCTGTACAGAATTGTAACGTTGGGATAGTGATGAGTGTGGAGTCAGACGCAGAGAGCAGAAGGTAGACGGGAAAAATCGCTTTAATGTCCTCAAGCACAGTAACAGGTACAAACATGGCTGAAGCCCAAAACACAGGCGCAACAAAACCCAAACCCACTGTTACCAAGATACCGGACAGCGAAAACCCAAACCCACTGTTACCAAGATACCGGACAGCGAAAACCTAAACCCACTGTTACCAAGATACCGGATACCGGACAGCGAAAACCCAAACCCACTGTTACCAAGATACCAGACAGTGAAAACCTAAACACACTGTTACCAAGATACCAGACAGTGAAAACCCAAACTCACTGTTACCAAGATACCGGACAGCGAAAACCCAAACCCACTGTTACCAAGATACCGGACAGCGAAAACCCACTGTTACCAAGATACCGGACAGCAAAAACCCAAACCCACTGTTACCAAGATACCGGACAGCGAAAACCCACTGTTACCAAGATACCGGACAGCGAAAACCTAAACTCACTGTTACCAAGATACCGGATACCGGACAGCGAAAACCCAAACCCACTGTTACCAAGATACCAGACAGCGAAAACGTAAACTCACTGTTACCAAGATACCGGACAGCGAAAACCTAAACTCACTGTTACCAAGATACCAGACAGTGAAAACCTAAACACACTGTTACCAAGATACCAGACAGTGAAAACCCAAACTCACTGTTACCAAGATACCAGACAGCGAAAACCCAAACCCACTGTTACCAAGATACCAGACAGCGAAAACCCAAACCCACTGCTACCAAGATACCAGACAGTGAAAACCAAAACCCACTGTTACCAAGATACCAGACAGTGAAACCCTAAACCCACTGTTACCAAGATACCGGACAGCGAAAACCTAAACTCACTGTTACCAAGATACCAGACAGTGAAAACCCAAACTCACTGTTACCAAGATACCAGACAGTGAAAACCCAAACTCACTGTTACCAAGATACCGGACAGCGAAAACCCAAACTCACTGTTACCAAGATACCGGACAGCGAAAACTCCAAACCCACTGTTACCAAGATACCGGACAGCGAAAACCCAAACTCACTGTTACCAAGATACCAGACAGCGAAAACCCAAACCCACTGTTACCAAGATACCAGACAGCGAAAACCTAAACTCACTGTTACAAAGATACCGGACAGCGAAAACCCATAACCACTGTTACCAAAATACCAGACAGCGAAAACCCACTGTTACCAAGATACCAGACAGCGAAAACCCAAACCCACTGTTACCAAGATACCGGACAGGGGAAACCCAAACTCACTGTTACCAAGATACTGGACAGCGAAAACCTAAACTCACTGTTACCAAGATACCGGACAGCGAAAACCCAAACTCACTGTTACCAAGATACCGGACAGCGAAAACCTAAACTCACTGTTACCAAGATACCGGACAGCGAAAACCCAAACTCACTGTTACCAAGATACTGGACAGCGAAAACCCAAACTCACTGTTACCAAAATACTGGACAGCGAAAACCCAAAAGTACACAAACACCACTAACGTAGAATAACCACAAGCCCGCACAAACACCAGCGGGCTAAACAAACTTAAATAACACCCATCCCAAAACCACAACAAGGAACAGGTGAAAACAATTAGACAAAAACAAACGAAAAGGAAAAAAGCGATCAGTGGCAGCTAGTAGACCGGCGACGACGACCGCCGAGCGCCACCCGAACAGGAAGGGGAGCCACCTTCGGTGGTATTCGTGACAAGAATAATAATATTCCAAAACATGCATCCTGTTTGCAACAAGGCACTAAAGTAATACTGCTAAAAATGTGGCAAAGCAATTAACGTTTTGTCCTGAATACAAAGTATTATGTTTGGGGCAAATCCAATACATCACATTACTGAGTACCACTCTCCACACTTTAAAGCATAGAGGTGGCTGCGTCATGTTATGGGTATGCTAGTAATCGAACCTGTTGAAACTAGGGGGCACAATTTTCATTTTTGGAAAAATAACGTTCCCAAAGTAAACGGGCTATTTAGTCAGGACAAGATGCTAGAATATGCATATAATTGACGGCTTAGGATAGAAAACACTCGAAAGTTTCCAAAACTGTAAAAATATTATCTGTGAGATAACAGAACTGATATTGCAGGCGAAAGCCTGAGAAAATCCAATCAGGAAGTGACACATGTTTTGAAAGGTCTGCGTTCCGATTTTGAGCAGTGAATGGGCTATCAACCAGATTCCTTTTTCTACGTATTCCCCAAGGTGTCTACAGCATTTTGACGTAGTTTCACGCCTTTATGTTGAAGAATGAGCGTAAACAACTACATTGTGTAAGTGTCCGGCTGAGGGCTCTCAGAGTAATTATTGCGTAATAGACAGAGGTAGCTATTTTTCCTCCCGGTCTTACTGAAAATACAGCTGTCCCGGTTGATATATTATCGAATAGATATTTGAAAAACACCTTGAGGATTGATTATAAACAACGTTTGCCATGTTTCTGTCGATATTATGAAGCTAATTTGGAATATTTTTCAGAGTTGTCGTGACCGCAATTTCCGGTAGAATTCTCAGCCAAACGTGAAGAACTAACGGAGTTATTTCGGCTACAAAAATAATATTTTTGGAAAAAAGGAACATTTGCTATCTAACTGGGAGTCTCGTGAGTGAAAACATCCGAAGCTCATCAAAGGTAATTTGATTGCTTTTCTGATTTTCGTGACCAGGTTGCCTGCTGCTAGCTAGGCATAATGCTATGCTAGGCTATCGATAAATTTACACAAATGCTTGTCTAGCTTTGGCTGTAAAGCATAATTTCAAAATCTGAGATGACAGGGTGATTAACAAAAGGCTAAACTGTGTTTCAATATTTTTCACTTGTGATTTCATGAATATTAATATTTTCTAGTAATATTATTTGACTGTGGCGCTATGCTATTCAGCGGCTGCTGACGAAAATGATCCCGTGACAGGGATGAGTAGCGTCAAGATTAAGGACTGGGGAGTTTTTCAGAATGGAGCTAAACACAGACAAAATCCTAGTGGAAAACCTAGTTTAGTCTGCTTTCCACCATCCACTGGGAGATTAATTCACCTTCCAACAGGACAATAACCTAAACCACAAGGCCAAATATACACTGGACTTGCTTACCAAGAAGACAGTGAATGTTCCTGAGTGGCTGAGTTACAGTTTTAAATTAAATCTACTTGGAAATCTATGGCAAGACCTGAAAATGATTGTCGAGCAATTATCAACAACCAATTTCACAGACTATGAAGAATTTTTTAAAGAATAATGGGCAAATGTTGCACAATCCACGTGTGTAAAGCTCTGAGAGACTTACCCAGAGAGACTCACAGCTGTAATCCCTCTCAGACACTGACCCAGAGAGACTTACAGCCGTAATCCCTCTCAGACACTGACCCAGAGAGACTCACAGCCGTAATCCCTCTCAGACACTGACCCAGAGAGACTCACAGCCGTAATCCCTCTCAGACACTGACCCAGAGAGACTCACAGCCGTAATCCCTCTCAGACACTGACCCAGAGAGACTCACAGCCGTAATCCCTCTTAGACACTGACCCAGAGAGACTCACAGCCGTAATCCCTCTCAGACACTGACCCAGAGAGACTCACAGCCGTAATCCCTCTTAGACACTGACCCAGAGACTCACAGCCGTAATCCCTCTCAGACACTGACCCAGAGAGACTCACAGCCGTAATCCCTCTTAGACAATGACCGAGAGACTCACCCCCGTAATCCCTCTTAGACACTGACCCAGAGAGACTCACAGCCGTAATCCCTCTCAGACACTGACTCAGAGACTCACAGCCGTAATCCCTCTCAGACACTGACCCAGAGAGACTCACAGCCGTAATCACTCTTAGACACTGACCCAGAGAGACTCACAGCCAGCCGTAATCCCTCTCAGACACTGACCCAGAGAGACTCACAGCCGTAATCACTGCCTACTTATGTAAAAAATATATTTCTGTTTTTCATTTTAGAAAATATCGTTAACATTTCTAAAAACATCTTTTCAAATTGTCACTATATATATATATATATATATATAATCCCTCTTAGACACTGACCCAGAGAGACTCACAGCCGTAATCCCTCTCAGACACTGACCCAGAGAGACTCACAGCCGTAATCCCTCTCAGAAAATGACCCAGAGAGACTCACAGCCGTAATCCCTCTCAGACACTGACCCAGAGAGACTCACAGCCGTAATCCCTCTTAGACACTGACCCAGAGAGACTCACAGCCGTAATCCCTCTCAGACACTGACCCAGAGAGACTCACAGCCGTAATCCCTCTTAGACACTGACCCAGAGACTCACAGCCGTAATCCCTCTCAGACACTGACCCAGAGAGACTCACAGCCGTAATCCCTCTCAGACACTGACCCAGAGAGACTCACAGCCGTAATCCCTCTCAGACACTGACCCAGAGAGACTCACAGCCGTAATCACTCTTAGACACTGACCCAGAGAGACTCACAGCCAGCCGTAATCCCTCTCAGACACTGACCCAGAGAGACTCACAGCCGTAATCACTGCCTACTTATGTAAAAAATATATTTCTGTTTTTCATTTTAGAAAATATCGTTAACATTTCTAAAAACATCTTTTCAAATTGTCACTATATATATATATATATATATATATATAATCCCTCTTAGACACTGACCCAGAGAGACTCACAGCCGTAATCCCTCTCAGACACTGACCCAGAGAGACTCACAGCCGTAATCCCTCTCAGAAAATGACCCAGAGAGACTCACAGCCGTAATCCCTCTCAGACACTGACCCAGAGAGACTCACAGCCGTAATCCCTCTTAGACACTGACCCAGAGAGACTCACAGCCGTAATCCCTCTCAGACACTGACCCAGAGAGACTCACAGCCGTAATCCCTCTTAGACACTGACCCAGAGACTCACAGCCGTAATCCCTCTCAGACACTGACCCAGAGAGACTCACAGCCGTAATCCCTCTCAGACACTGACCCAGAGAGACTCACAGCCGTAATCACTCTTAGACACTGACCCAGAGAGACTCACAGCCAGCCGTAATCCCTCTCAGACACTGACCCAGAGAGACTCACAGCCGTAATCACTGCCTACTTATGTAAAAAATATATTTCTGTTTTTCATTTTAGAAAATATCGTTAACATTTCTAAAAACATGTTTTCAAATTGTCACTATATATATATATATATATATATATATATATATATATATATATATGGGGTATTGTGTGTAGATAGGTGAGAATAATATATTTTTTTAATCCATTTTGAATTCAGGCTGTAACACAACAAAATGTGGAATAAGTCAAAGGGTATGAACACTTTCTGAAGACAATGTAAATAAACTACTGCTTCGGGATCGGTGTCCCGTTCACGGGACGGTTGAGCTAACGTAGGCTAATGCGATTAGCATGAGGTTGTAAGTAACAAGAACATTTCCCAGGACATAGACATATCTGATATTGGCAGAAAGCTTAAAATCTTGTTAATCTAACTGCACTGTCCAATTTACAGTAGCTATTGCAGTGAAAGAATACCATGCTATTGTTTGAGGAGAGTGCAGTTTTGAACATGAAAAGTTATTAATAAACAAATTAGGCACATTTGGGCAGTCTTGATACAACATTTTGAACATAAATACAATGGTTCATTGGATCAGTCTAAAACTTTGTTCCAGTGTTCTATTACAGTGTTCTGTTCCAGTGTCCTATAACAGTGTTATATAACAGTGTTTTATAAGTGTTCTATAACAGTGTTCTATAACCGTGTTCTGTTCCAGTGTTCTATAACAGTGTTCTGTTCCAGTGATCTATAACAGTGTTCTGTTCCAGTGTTCTATACCAGTGTTATGTTCCAGTGATCTATAACAGTGTTCTGTTCCAGTGATCTATAACAGTGTTATGTTCCAGTGTTCTATACCAGTGTTCTGTTCCAGTGTTCTATAACAGTGTTCTGTTCCAGTGTTCTATAACAGTGTTCTGTTCCAGTGTTCTATACCAGTGTTCTGTTCCAGTGTTCTATAACAGTGTTCTGTTCCAGTGTTCTGTTCCAGCGTTCTATAACAGTGTTCTGTTCCAGTGTTCTATAACAGTGTTCTGTTCCAGTGTTCTATAACAGTGTTCTATTCAAGTGTTCTATAACAGTGTTCTGTTCCAGTGTTCTATAACAGTGTTCTGTTCCAGTGTTCTGTTCCAGTGTTCTGTTCCAGTGTTCTATACCAGTGTTCCGTTCCAGTGTTCTGTTCCAGTGTTCTATAACAGTGTTCTGTTCCAGTGTTCTATACCAGTGTTCTGTTCCAGTGTTCTATAACAGTGTTCTGTTCCAGTGTTCTATACCAGTGTTCTGTTCCAGTGTTCTATAACAGTGTTCTATAACAGTGTTCTGTTCCAGTGTTCTGTTCCAGTGTTCTATACCAGTGTTCCGTTCCAGTGTTCTGTTCCAGTGTTCTATAACAGTGTTCTGTTCCAGTGTTCTATACCAGTGTTCTGTTCCAGTGTTCTATAACAGTGTTCTGTTCCAGTGTTCTATACCAGTGTTATGTTCCAGTGTTCTATAACAGTGTTCTGTTCCAGTGTTCTATACCAGTGTTCTGTTCCAGTGTTCTATAACAGTGTTCTGTTCCAGTGTTCTATAACAGTGTTCTGTTCCAGTGTTCTATAACAGTGTTCTGTTCCAGTGTTCTATAACAGTGTTTTGTTCAAGTGTTCTTTTCCAGTGTACTGTTCCAACCCTGCTGTTCTTTCTGTTCTGGAGGCAGAATGTTTGTGGTGTTACTAAGCAACGGGCCTTCAGTGGCAGAATAGAGAATAGCTAGTCTTGGCTCCTGTTACTGAGACTGTGTATTCCATCAGTCAGGACATCACAACCAACAGATAGGTCTGTACCAATACATCTACACAGAAAGCATTGTAGAAGCGTGTGTGCACGCACGCACACACACACACACACACACACACACACACACACACACACACACACACACACACACACACACACACACACACACACACACACACACACACACACACACACACACACACACACACACACACAGGAATGTCCACATGCATCATCTAACAAGTAGGAAAACCAATAATAGTCCTGAGTTGTCACTGGTGGGTTCTGACTTCTAAATGTGAAAATATGAAATATACTTATTCATGTCACTGAGAGAGGGGAGTGTAGAACGTTTACATTCTGTCAGAACATGTTCTTGTTGAACATCAGGGTTCTTATGGGGAGGAGTTGGGGGCAGAGGTCAGTTTAGATGAAGTGAGGAAGAACCTGTATCACTAATCTTCTGGATAGCAACAGATAGAATATTGGCTATTCAGATGTGTAGGAGGAGGCTCAGCCTAGGAGAAAGGGTTAAATATCAGTGCTTGTGTGAATATGTTATTTTCCTTATGCAGCTGCACTCCTAGTAACCGGGGACTTTAATGCAGAGAAACTTAAATCCGTTTAACCAAATTCATACCAGCATGTTAAATGTGCAACCAGAGGGGAAAAAATAAAAATATTCAGATTACAAAGTTATAATTTTCCTAATACAACTTTTGAGATATTTTAATATCTGATCAATTAGTCTTCTAATGAAATAATTATTATTTGCCTCATGTTAGTCTCACTCCAAACGTAGTAAATTGTTGGTTTTATCCGCACGAACCCAGTCTTCACTATGAGTCATCCATACACCAATTGTCTCAATCATTTATTTATTAACTGACTAAATCACAGAAATGCATAAACAAACAAACAAAGTAGGTATGGTTACAGGGAAATGATAGGGGGATGTGCCCTAGTGGGCTAAGCCGGTATGGCGCGAAAGATAAAAGGCACTACAAAGTTGATAATTATAACAATTGAAATGCTAATCCTTTGCACATGAACACTCACTCACTCAAAAAAATACCTAAAGTTTTATTACAAAAGTAGTTTGAAATGTTTCGACAAAGTTTACAGGTAACTTTTGTAGTCATGTTGCGCGAGTTGGAACTGGTGTTTTGCTGGATCAAACACGCCAAATAAATGGACATTGTGGATATGTATTGACGGAATTAATCGAACAAAATGACTATTTGTGATGTTTATGGGACATATTGGAGTGCCAACAGAAGAAGCTCGTCAAAGGTAAGGCATGAATTATATCTTTATTTCTGCGTTTTGTGTCGAGCCTGTAGGGTTGAAATATGACGGTCTGTGTTTGTTTGCTTGGGTGCTATCCTCAGATAATAGCATCGTTTGCTTTCGCCGTAAAGCATTTTTTAAATCTGACACGTTGGCTGGATTCACAACAATTGTAGCTTTAATTTGGTATCTTACATGTGTGATTTCATGAAAGTTTCATTTTTATAGTAATTTATTTGAATTTGGCGCTCTGCATTTTCACTGGATGTTGGCCAGTTGGGACGCTACCGTCCCACATATCCCAGAGAGGTTAAACAGTTTATAATCACATTACATCATTTCACAAATAGTTTCATCTTTACTCATTCATTTTATACAACAATTAGATGCAAGTCTCACAACTGAGACTATTGTATAAACAGAGTTATGGTAATGTGGTTGTATTGTCTCTCATGACTTTCACAAACATTAAACGAAATGAACCGGGTCGCAGCTGGATTCTCCCCCTGACCGTGTACACATTCTCCAAAACATGGACATTGTTCAGTTCTCAAGTTCTATGATGGAGAATAGGTTCCTTTGTTCTCCTGTGAAACCTTCTCTATCTACACTCTGGCCATGAGGAGAGAGACTCCTCTAGGAATGTATGACCTGCATAACAGAGCCTGGGTGTAGGGGGAAGAGAGAGAGGTGGTGAGAGAGAGAGATATGGTACTCGCTATCCCCAAAGAGGGCCACATCATGACACACTGTATGTACATATCAATCTCTCCCTATCCCAGTCTGCTGTCCTCACTTGCTTCAAGATGTCCACCATTGTTCCTGTACCCAAGAAAGCGAAGGTAACTGAACTAAATGACTATCGCCCCGTAGCAGTCATTTCTGTCATGATGAAGTGCTTTGAGAGGCAAGTCAAGGATCATACCTTACCTACCATTCTACCATTCTCATCTACCATTCCAGTGTTTTACTTGCTATATTGTATTTACTTTGCCACCATGGCCTTTTTGCCTTTACCTCCCTTATCTCACCTCATTTGCTCACATCGTATATAGACTTGTTTATACTGTATTATTGACTGTATGTTTGTTTTACTCCATGTGTAACTCTGTGTCGTTGTATGTGTCGAACTGCTTTGCTTTATCTTGGCCAGGTCGCAATTGTAAATGAGAACTTGTTCTCAACTTGCCTACCTGGTTAAATAAAGGTGAAATAAATAAAAAATAAATAAACCTGACACCCCAGTGCAACTGGGTCCTGGACTTACTGACAGACCGCCCAAATGTGGTGAAGGTAGGAAACAACGCCTCCATTTCATTGATCCTCAACACTGGGGCCCCACAAGGGTGCGTGCTCAGCCACCTCTTGTACTCCCTGTTCACCCATGACTGCATGGCCATGTACACCTCCAACTCAATCATCAAGTCCCACTGCTGGCTTCCTTCTGAAGCTAAGAAGGGTTGGTCCTGGTCAGTCCCTGGATGGGAGACCAGATGTTGCTGGAAGTGGTGTTGGAGGGCCTGTAGGAGGCACTCTTTTCTCTGGTCTAAAAAAATAATCAAAATTCCCAGGGCAGTGATTAGGGACATTGCCCTGTGCAGGGTGCTGTCTTTTGGATGGGACGTTAATGAAACAGGTGTCCTGACTCTCTGTGGTCATAAAACATCCCATGGCACGTATTATAAGAGTAGGGAGTGTTAACCCTGGTGTTCTGGTTAAATTCCCAAGCTGTCCCTCATACCATCATGGCCACCTAATCATCCCCAGTTTACAATTGGCTCATTCATCTCCCCTGTAACTATTCTCCAGGTCGTTGCTGTAAATGATAACGTGTTCTCAGTCAACCTACCTGGTAAAATAACGGTAAAATAAATCAAATAAAAAAGATTGCAGACAACACAACAGTAGTAGGCCTAATTATGACGAGACAGCCCACAGGGAGGGGGTGAGGGCCCTGGTGAAGAGGTGCCAGGAAAATAACCTCTCCCTCAAAGTCAACAAAATTAAGAAGCTGATTCTGGACTTCAGGAGACAACAGAGAGAGAGCACGCCCTACATCGACGTGGCCGCAGTGGAGAAGGTGAAAATTTCCTCGGCGTACACATCACTGGCAATCTGAAATGGTCCACCCACACAGACAGTGTGGTGAAGATTGCACAACATCACCTCTTCAACCTCAGGAGGCTTGAAGAAATTCGTATTGGCCCCTAAGACCCTCACAAACTTTTACAGATGTACAATTGAGAGCATCCTGTTGGGGTGTATCACCGCCTGTTACAGGCAACTGCAGCGCCTGCAGCCGCAGGGCTTTCCAGAGAGTGGTGCGGTCTGCCCCGCGGTCTGCCCAACGGCGCACCCTCCAGGACACCTACAGATCATCAATGACATCAACCACCCGAGCCACGGCCTTTTCAACCCGCTATCATCCATTAATGATGTTTACATACGGTTCTACTCATTTCATATGTGTATATGTATGTATATATATATATTGTATTCTACTGTGTTTTAGTCAATGCCACTCAGGCATGGCTTGTCCTAATATTTACATGTTTCTCAATTCCATTATTTGACTTTTAGATGAGTAAGTATTGTTGTGAATTGTTAGATACTACTGCACTGCTGGAGCTAGGAACACAAGCATTTCACTACACCCGCAATAACATCTGCTAAAGATGTGTATGTGACCAATAAAATTAGATTTGATTAGTACTTTGTTGAAGCGCCTTTGGTTACAGCCTTGAGTCTTCTTGGGTATGATGTTACCAGCTTGGCACACCTGTATTTGGGGAGTTTCTCCCCAAATGTTACTTCTCATGGTCTGAATGCAAACTCCAAGTGGGCTCTCATGTGCCTTTCACTAAGAAGTCGCTTCTGTCTGGCCATTCTCCCATAAAGGCCTGATTGGTGAAGTGTTGCAGAGATGATTGTCCTTCTGGAAGGTTCTCTCATCTCCACAGAGAAACTTTGTAGCTCTGTCAGAGTGACCATCAGGCTCTTGGTCACCTTCCTGACCAATGCATTTCTCCCCCGATTGCTCAGTTGGGCCAGGGAGCCAGCTCTAGGATGAGTCTTGGTGTTTACAAACTTCTTCCATTTAAGAATGATGGAGGCCACTGTGTTCTTGGGGACCTTCAATGCTGCAGAAATGTTTTTGTACCCTTCCCCAGATCTGTGCCTCGACACAATCCTGTCTCGGAGCTCTACGGACAATTCCTTCGACCTCATGGCTTGGTTTTTGCTCTGCCATTCACTGTCAACCTTATATAGACAGGTGTGTGCCTTTCCAAATAATGTCCAATCAACTGAATTTACCCCAAGTGGACTCCAATCAAGTTGTAGAAACATCTCAAGGATGATCAATGGAAACAGGACGCACCTGAGCTCATAGAAAAGGGTCTGAATACTTATGTAAATTAGGAATTTCTGTTTTGATTTTTAGACATTTGCAAAAATGTCTACAAACCTGTTTACACTTTGTCATGGTGGGGTATTGTATTGTGTGTATTTTTTTAAAATACATTTTAGAATAGTTATCATTACTCATTGACTCAGTGCTGGTACCCTGTGTATATAACCCAGTTATCATTACTCATTGACTTAGTACTAGTACCCTGTGTATAGAGCCAAGTTACTGGTACCCTGTGTATAGAGCCTAGTTATCATTACTCATTGACTCAGTACTAGTACCCTGTGTATATAGCCTAGTTATCATTACTCAGTACTAGTACCCTGTGTATATAACCTAGTTATCATTACTCAGTACTGGTACCCTGTGTATACAGCAAAGTTATCATTACTCAGTACTGGTACCCTGTGTATATAACCTAGTTATCATTACTCAGTACTGGTACCCCGTGTATATAACCTAGTTATCATTACTCAGTACTGGTACCCTGTGCATATAACCTAGTTATCATTACTCATTGACTCAGTACTGGTACCCTGTGTATAGAGCCAAGTTATCAGTACATATTGACTCAGTACTGGTACCCTGTGTATAGAGCCAAGTTATCAGTACTCATTGACTCAGTACTGGTACCCTGTGTATAGAGCCAAGTTATCAGTACTCATTGACTCAGTACTGGTACCCCGTGTATAGAGCCAAGTTATCAGTACTCATTGACTCAGTACTGGTACCCTGTGTATAGAGCCAAGTTATCAGTACTCATTGACTCAGTACTGGTACCCTGTGTATAGAGCCAAGTTATCAGTACTCATTGACTCAGTACTAGTACCCTGTGTATAGAGCCTAGTTATCATTACTCAGTACTGGTACCCTGTGTATAGAGCCTAGTTATCATTACTCAGTACTGGTACCCTGTGTATAGAGCCTAGTTATAGTTACTGAATCTATTATAACTTTCATTATTACATGTTTTACTCTTATTTCTCTATTTTCTCTCTCTCTCTCTGTATTGTTGGAAGGACTGTGAGTCATCACTGTTAGTGTACACCAGTTGTTTATGAAACGTGACAAATAATATTTTATTGCATTTTATTTAATTAAGACGTAATATTTTATCAGGCCATCACTCTCTCTCTCTCTCTCCCATCCTCTCATTCAAATTGGAGTGGGTCTAGGGTTTCTGGGATGATGGTGTTGATATGAGCCATGACCAGCCTTTCAAAGCACTTCATGGCTACAGACGCTATGGGACGTAAGTCATTTAGACAGTTTACTTTTGCATTGTTGGGCATAGGGACTATGGTGGTCTGCTTGAAAACATGTAGGTATTACAGACTGGGTCAGGGAGAGGTTGAAAATGTCAGTGAAGACACTTGCCAGCTGGTCAGCGCATGCTCTGAATACACGTCCTGGTAATCTGTCTGAATGTTAACCTGTTTAACCTCTCTGAGGTAGGGGGCCGTGTTTTGACATCCGGATGAAAAGCGTGCCCAAAGTAAACTGCCTGTTACTCAGGCCCAGAAGCTAGGATATTTATATAACTGGTGGATTTGGACAGAAAACACTCTAACAGTTCTAAAACTGTTAAAATAATGTCTGTGACTATAACAGAACTGATTTGGCAGGCGAAACCCCGAGGACAAATAATCCCCCCCCAAAAAAAATTCAGCCTACCACTGTTATCAATAGCTATTACTTTAATTATAAGGTCTGGCATGTTAGTCAGTCTAACATCTGTGTCTGCATGTTAGTCAGTCTATAACATTCTGTGTCTGCATGTTAGTCAGTCTATAACATTATGTGTCTGTCTGCATGTTAGTCAGTCTATAACATTCTGTGTCTGTCTGCATGTTAGTCAGTCTATAACATTCTGTGTCTGGCTGCATGTTAGTCAGTCTATAACATTCTGTGTCTGTCTGCATGTTAGTCAGTCTATAACATTATGTGTCTGCATGTTAGTCAGTCTATAACATTCTGTGTCTGCATGTTAGTCAGTCTATAACATTCTGTGTCTGTCTGCATGTTAGTCAGTCTATAACATTCTGTGTCTGTCTGCATGTTAGTCAGTCTATAACATTCTGTGTCTGCATGTTAGTCAGTCTATAACATTCTGTGTCTGTCTGCATGTTAGTCAGTCTATAACATTCTGTGTTTGTCTGCATGTTAGTCAGTCTATAACATTCTGTGTCTGTCTGCATGTTAGTCAGTCTATAACATTCTGTGTCTGTCTGCATGTTAGTCAGTCTATAACATTCTGTGTCTGTCTGCATGTTAGTCAGTCTATAACATTCTGTGTATGCATGTTAGTCAGTCTATAACATTCTGTGTCTGCATGTTAGTCAGTCTATAACATTCTGTGTCTGTCTGCATGTTAGTCAGTCTATAACATTATGTGTCTGTCTGCATGTTAGTCAGTCTATAACATTCTGTGTCTGTCTGCATGTTAGTCAGTCTATAACATTCTGCGTCTGCATGTTAGTCAGTCTATAACATTCTGTGTCTGTCTGCATGTTAGTCAGTCTATAACATTCTGTGTCTGTCTGCATGTTAGTCAGTCTATAACATTCTGTGTCTGCATGTTAGTCAGTCTATAACATTCTGTGTCTGTCTCCATGTTAGTCTATAACATTCTGTGTCTGTCTGCATGTTAGTCAGTCTATAACATGTTGTGTCTGTCTGCATGTTAGTCAGTCTATAACATTATGTGTCTGTCTGCATGTTAGTCAGTCTATAACATTCTGTGTCTGCATGTTAGTCAGTCTATAACATTCTGTGTCTGTCTGCATGTTAGTCAGTCTATAACATTCTGTGTCTGTCTGCATGTTAGTCAGTCTATAACATTCTGTGTCTGCATGTTAGTCAGTCTATAACATTCTGTGTCTGTCTGCATGTTAGTCAGTCTAACATTCTGTGTCTGCATGTTAGTCAGTCTATAACATTCTGTGTCTGTCTGCATGTTAGTCAGTCTATAACATTCTGTGTCTGGCTGCATGTTAGTCAGTCTATAACATTCTGTGTCTGTCTGCATGTTAGTCAGTCTATAACATTCTGTGTCTGCATGTTAGTCAGTCTATAACATTCTGTGTCTGCATGTTAGTCAGTCTATAACATTCTGTGTCTGTCTGCATGTTAGTCAGTCTATAAAATTCTGTGTCTGTCTGCATGTTAGTCAGTCTATAACATTCTGTGTCTGTCTGCATGTTAGTCAGTCTATAACATTCTGTGTTTGTCTGCATGTTAGTCAGTCTATAACATTCTGTGTCTGTCTGCATGTTAGTCAGTCTATAACATTCTGTGTCTGTCTGCATGTTAGTCAGTCTATAACATTCTGTGTCTGTCTGCATGTTAGTCAGTCTATAACATTCTGTGTCTGTCTGCATGTTAGTCAGTCTATAACATTCTGTGTCTGCATGTTAGTCAGTCTATAACATTCTGTGTCTGTCTGCATGTTAGTCAGTCTATAACATTCTGTGTCTGTCTGCATGTTAGTCAGTCTATAACATTCTGTGTCTGTCTGCATGTTAGTCAGTCTATAACATTCTGTGTCTGCATGTTAGTCAGTCTATAACATTCTGTGTCTGTCTGCATGTTAGTCAGTCTATAACATTCTGTGTCTGCATGTTAGTCAGTCTATAACATTCTGTGTCTGTCTGCATGTTAGTCAGTCTATAACATTCTGTGTCTGTCTGCATGTTAGTCAGTCTATAACATTCTGTGTCTGTCTTCATGTTAGTCAGTCTATAACATTCTGTGTCTGTCTGCATGTTAGTCAGTCTATAACATGCTGTGTCTGCATGTTAGTCAGTCTATAACATTCTGTGTCTGTCTGCATGTTAGTCAGTCTATAACATTCTGTGTCTGTCTGCATGTTAGTCAGTCTATAATATTCTGTGTCTGCATGTTAGTCAGTCTATAACATTCTGTGTCTGTCTGCATGTTAGTCAGTCTATAACATTATGTGTCTGTCTGCATGTTAGTCAGTCTATAACATTCTGTGTCTGCATGTTAGTCAGTCTATAACATTCTGTGTCTGTCTGCATGTTAGTCAGTCTATAACATTCTGTGTCTTTCTGCATGTTAGTCAGTCTATAACATTCTGTGTCTGTCTGCATGTTAGTCAGTCTATAACATTCTGTGTCTGTCTGCATGTTAGTCAGTCTATAACATTATGTGTCTGCATGTTAGTCAGTCTATAACATTCTGTGTCTGTCTGCATGTTAGTCAGTCTATAACATTCTGTGTCTGCATGTTAGTCAGTCTATAACATTCTGTGTCTGTCTGCATGTTAGTCAGTCTATAACATTCTGTGTCTGTCTGCATGTTAGTCAGTCTATAACATTCTGTGTCTGTCTGCATGTTAGTCAGTCTATAACATTCTGTGTCTGCATGTTAGTCAGTCTATACCATTCTGTGTCTGTCTGCATGTTAGTCAGTCTATAACATTCTGTGTCTGTCTGCATGTTAGTCAGTCTATAACATTCTGTGTCTGCATGTTAGTCAGTCTATAACATTCTGTGTCTGTCTGCATGTTAGTCAGTCTATAACATTCTGTGTCTGTCTGCATGTTAGTCAGTCTATAACATTCTGTGTCTGTCTGCATGTTAGTCAGTCTATAACATTCTGTGTCTGCATGTTAGTCAGTCTATAACATTCTGTGTCTGTCTGCATGTTAGTCAGTCTATAACATTCTGTGTCTGCCTGCATGTTAGTCAGTCTATAACATTCTGTGTCTGCATGTTAGTCAGTCTATAACATTCTGTGTCTGTCTGCATGTTAGTCAGTCTATAACATTCTGTGTCTGTCTGCATGTTAGTCAGTCTATAACATTCTGTGTCTGCATGTTAGTCAGTCTATAACATTCTGTGTCTGTCTGCATGTTAGTCAGTCTATAACATTCTGTGTCTGTCTGCATGTTAGTCAGTCTATAACATTCTGTGTCTGTCTGCATGTTAGTCAGTCTATAACATTCTGTGTCTGTCTGCATGTTAGTCAGTCTATAACATTCTGTGTCTGCATGTTAGTCAGTCTATAACATTATGTGTCTGTCTGCATGTTAGTCAGTCTATAACATTCTGTGTCTGTCTGCATGTTAGTCAGTCTATAACATTCTGTGTCTGCATGTTAGTCAGTCTATAACATTCTGTGTCTGTCTGCATGTTAGTCAGTCTATAACATTCTGTGTCTGCATGTTAGTCAGTCTATAACATTCTGTGTCTGTCTGCATGTTAGTCAGTCTATAACATTCTGTGTCTGTCTGCATGTTAGTCAGTCTATAACATTCTGTGTCTGGATGTTAGTCAGTCTATAACATTCTGTGTCTGTCTGCATGTTAGTCAGTATATAACATTCTCTGTCTGCATGTTAGTCAGTCTATAAAGACCCTTTTATACTAGTAAGTATTCCCACACTGTTTAACTACCATTCGAAGAACCATAAATATAAACCCTTGGAGCATTACACCAACACAACAACACCAACACAAACACACCAACACAACAACAACACCAACACAACAACACCAACACAACAACACCAACACCAACACAACAACACAACAACACCAACACAACAACAACACCAACACAACAACACCAACACAACAACACCAACACAACAACAACACCAACACAACAACACCAACACAACAACAACACCAACACCAACACAACAACACAACAACACCAACACAACAACAACACCAACACAACAACAACACTAACACAACAACACCAACACAACAACAACACCAACACAAACACAACAACACAACAACACCAACACCAACAACAACACCAACACAACAACAACACCAACACAACAACACCAACACAACACCAACACCAACACCAACACCAACACCAACACCAACACAACAACACAACAACACCAACACAACAACAACACCAACACAACAACACCAACACAACAACATCAACACAACAACACCAACACAACAACACCAACACCAACACAACAACACCAACACAACAACATAACAACACCAACACAACAATACCAACACAACAACACCAACACAACAACACCAACACACCAACACCAACACACCAACACCAACACAACAACACCAACACACCAACACAACAACACCAACACAACAACAACACCAACACAACAACACCAACACAACAACACCAACACAACAACAACACCAACACAACAACAAAACCAACACAACAACACCAACACAACAACAACAACACCAACACAACAACAACTGAATCAACTGAATCAATATGGGTACAAATACTCTGGTCTCTAGTTTAATAACATTAATACATATATTTATCCATTTCCATGTTTATGGTAATATGAAATAGTCTACACAGTTAAAAAAGGTTAAAAAGGCCTAGACTACTTTTTGAAAACAGAAGAAAAGCTGTAGCTAACGTGTGGTAACTGGTTACAGCTGTAAACAGTGAACATCTTAGCCTGGTCCAGATGCGGTGTATTGCCCACTCACTATATTTAACGAGGCAAGTCAGTCAAGAACAAATTCTTATTTACAATGACGGTCTACTCCCGGCTAAACCCTAAGCCGGACGACGCTGGGCCAATTGTACGCCGCCCAATGGGACTCCCAATGACATCTGGTTGTGATACAGCCTGGGATTGAACCAGGGTCTGCAGTGATCACTGAGATACAGTGCCTTAGACCCCTGCGCCACTCTTAATTTGACCAGTTTTGTTGCTGGAATAAAAATATCCTGCAGCAATAGGATTTGATTATTAAAATGAAAAAGTGATATTAATGGTAATTTCTTTTTTAATAGGCTACAGTAGCCTCTAGTTTAGATGTAAGATCTAGTGGGAGAAAGATAACTGCGGGTTCTCAGTCAATTTAGGTCAATCATGAGGCTGATTTGAATTTCCTGCGGTACAGGAAAATGATGTGCAACAACAGAGCGATCAAATTAACATCGGCACTAGGTGGGAGATGGGGCTTGGGGCTATTGTGAGCGTTGGCCTTGACTTGAACCAGAATCTGGGCTTATAGGAGATGTTGAAACTGGCGATTCTCCTTAAAGCCTAGGAAGCAGCCATTAAACTTGCCATTCACCAGCTTTTCAAGCTTAATATTTGTAAAAATATGTTTGCTACTTACCAATATGTTTGCTACTTTCACTGAGCAACTATTATCATTACTGCCATTACAGGGTTACTTACCATTAAATATTAATGCATTGCATGCAGCACGGGAGATCCAACTGATTGGTATAACGTTCATACACTGTTGTAGGTGATCAAATCAATGACCTCTCCTGCTGCTGGATCAGCCGTGTGTGGTAGTAATGAGTGGTGGATCTGGTGCCTGCGCAGTTGGTCAAAAACAATACTTAGATATGTGTACACACATCTTGCAACCCACCACCCAGACTCATGCTGTGTTTCGAGAGAGAGAGAGAGAGAGAGAGAGACAGAGAGACAGAGAGAGAGAGAGAGAGAGACAAGCTGGTCCTGGGGCTCTGTCCACAAACACAAACACACCCTACAGAGCCCCAGGACAACAGCACAATTAGACCCAACCAAATCATGAGAAAACAAAAAGATAATTACTTGACACATTGGAAAGAATTAACAAAAAAACAGAGCAAACTAGAATGCTATTTGGCCCTAAACAGAGAGTACACAGCGGCAGAATACCTGACCACTGTGACTGACCCAAAATTAAGGAAAGCTTTGACTATGTACAGACTCAGTGAGCATAGCCTTGCTATTGAGAAAGGCCGCCGTAGGCAGACATGGCTCTCAAGAGAAGACAGGCTATGTGCTCACTGCCCACAAAATGAGGTGGAAACTGAGCTGCACTTCCTAACCTCCTGCCCAATGTATGACCATTTTAGAGAGACGTATTTCCCTCAGATTACACAGATCCACAAAGAATTCGAAAACAAATCCAAATTTGAAAAACTTCTATATCTACTGGGTGAAATTCCACAGTGTGCCATCACAGCAGCAAGATTTGTGACCTGTTGCCACGAGAAAAGGGCAACCAGTGAAGAACACACACCATTGTAAATACAACCCATATTTATGCTTATTTATTCTATCTTGTGTCCTTTAACCATTTGTACATTGTTAAAACACTGTATATATATATAATATGACATTTGTAATGTCTTTACTGTTTTGAAACCTCTGTATGTGTAATGTTTACTGTTAATTTTTGTTGTTTTTCACTTTATATATTCACTTTGTATGTTGTCTACCTCACTTGCTTTGGCAATGTTAACACATGTTTCCCATGCCAATAAAGCCCTTGAATTGAATTGAAATTGAGACAGAGAGAGACAGAGAGAGAGAGAGAGAGAGCTGCCTTTGAGCACATCGTCCATCTGACATATTAGTCTCTCTCTCTCTCTCTGTCAATTCAATTCAATTCAAGGGCTTTATTGGCATGGGAAACATGTGTCTGTCTCTCGCTTTCTCTCTCTCTCTCTGTCTCTCTCTGTCTCTCTCTCTCTCTCTCTCTCTCTCTCTCGCTTTCTCTCTCTCTCTCTCTCTCTCTCTCTGTCTCTCTCTCTCTCTCTCTCTCTCTCTCTCTCTCTCTCTCTCTCTCTCTCTCTCTCTCTCTCTCTCTCTCTCTCTCTCTCTCTCTCTCTCTCTCTCTCTCTCTCTCTCTCTCTCTCTCTCTCTCTCTCTCTCTCTCTGTCTCTCTCTCTCTGTCTCTCTCTCTCTCTCTCTCTCTGTCTCTCTTTCTCTTTCTCTTTCTCTCTCTCTCTCTCCCTCCCTCCCTCCCTCTCTCTCAACTTTCTGTGCAGACACACTACCTATCTGCAGTATTGAGGGTTTTGCATATAAAACTACATTACTGCTGCTCTTTCTGTCCATGGTTGCATAATCTACAGTACAGGAGTATTTTTCTCTGTAATGTTGTGCTTGTGCAGCTAGCGGTTGTTGTTTAGAGAGAAGGAGAACGAGAGTAGGAAAGGGGCTCTGGAGGATACTCAGGGGATCTTTCTGTTCCCTTCTATTATTCTCAGTTTAAAACCCACATTATGGATTCAGCCTCGAGTGGAAAAGGTTGCATCTTACAGTTATAAGTGACACCCTCCCCCTGTCCATCCCTCCGTCTGTCTGTCTGTCTGTCTGTCTGTCTATGCGTGAGAGCTCTACGTCCTGCTTTAGCTGCATGGACAGACAGACGGATGGACGGGCGGAAGGGCGGACGATCCTGTACTTTAACAGATCTGTGAAAAGTGTGTGTTTCTCATGTGATGAGATCTTCCATCTACTATTTCAATCTCTGTCTGTTCGGGCCTCTGTCCTGCTGTACATGTGAGGACAGACGGTGATATATTCTGACCAGCCAGTGTGTGTGTGTGTTAGGGTAAGGGTTAAGGTTAGGGTAAGGGTTAAGGTTAGGGTTAAGGTTAGGGCTAGGGTTAAGGTTAGGGTAAGAGTTAAGGTTAGGGTAAGGGTTAAGGTTAGGGCTAGGGTTAAGGTTAGGGTAAGAGTTAAGGTTAGGGTAAGGGCTAAGGTTAGGGTAAGGGTTAAGGTTAGGGTAAGGGTTAAGATTAGGGTTAAGGTTAGGGTAAGGGTTAAGGTTAGGGTAAGGGTTAAGGTTAGGGCTAGGGTTAGTTGAAATGCTACTGATAGTCTGTAGAGCATGTACCAATGAACCATCCAAATAAAAAGCTACCGTAGTTGGGACCTATTGCACTCGTCACTGAGATGGCTGTTAGAGTTTATATGATTTAGGTAGTCTCAATAATAATAATAATAATAATATAAGCCATTAAGTAGACGCTTTTATCCAAATTGAGTTTACAGTCATTGCATTCATATATTTTACATATGGGTGGTCTGAGGAATCAAACCCTCCACCCTGGGGTTATAAGCACCATGCTTAATCAACTGAGGTGCGATGCAGGTTCTGGATTAAACATTCCCATCATTGGATATCCTCACTCTGGCTGGATTCCAAAATGATTTTACATGATCACTTTGCAAGCCAGCATAATTTGACTTGCATGCTTGATATCGCTTGTTAACCAGGAGTTTCAGACCACTGTCTTAAGGTGTAACTAAGTCCTGAAATAAAGGCCTTATGATATATGTAATGGATTGTCACAATGAGTTTAATTGTAAAGGTAACATATAGATAGATACTCACTTGGTGAATGCTACAGTATGGAAAAGCATTTCATACAACAATCATGTCTCTGTCGCTAACAAATACAGTCATGGGTGGTGACTACAATTCACTCGGGAGGCAAGGCACTCTGGGAAATATGCAAATAAGTTAGAATACATTCTCCAGTTGAATTGAATTGTAAATTCGCTCACTTTACATTTCTAATGGAGAATGTATGTAGGATCAGCTAGAGTAACGTTGAGCAAACTCACAATCCTATAGCAGCCGGTTGCCTTATAATTTGTCGGTATCTGAATGTCGCAGGCTATTTGGGGGCTGTCCCTTTGTTTTGGAGGGGATTAGTGTTGCTTTGAGCCCCTCAAATACTACTTGAGTAAAAGTCTAAAAGTATTTGGTTTTAAACGTACTAAAGTATCAAAAGTAAAAGTATGAATCATTTCAAATACAGCATATTAAGCAAACCAGATTTTATTAATAGATAGCCAGAGGCACACTACAACACTCAGACATAATTTATCAACGAAGCATTTGTGTTTAGTGAGTCTGCCAGATCAGAGGCAGCAGGGATGACCAGGGAGTGTGTACATTTGTCCATTTTCTGTGCTGCTAAGTATTCAAAATATATGGAGTAAAAAGTACATTATTTTATTTTGGGAATGTAGTGAAGTAAAAGTAAAAGTTGTAAAAAAAAATACAAATAGTAAAGTAAAGTACAGATACTCCCAAAAAACTACTTAAGTAGTACTTTAAAGTAGCAGTAGTAGTTTAAAGTAGTAGTAGTACTTTAAAGTAGCAGTAGTAGTTTAAAGTAGCAGTAGTAGTTTAAAGTAGTAGTAGTACTTTAAAGTAGTAGTAGTAGTTTAAAGTAGTAGTAGTACTTTAAAGTAGTAGTAGTAGTTTAAAGTAGTAGTAGTACTTTAAAGTAGAAGTAGTAGTTTAAAGTAGTAGTAGTATTTTAAAGTAGTAGTAGTAGTTTAAAGTAGTAGTAGTACTTTAAAGTAGCAGTAGTAGTTTAAAGTAGCAGTAGTAGTTTAAAGTAGTTGTAGTACTTTAAAGTAATTTTACTTCAGTGCTTTACACCCCTGCCTCAGTGTGTGTCATGCTTTTTCTTCGGTGCCTTTCCTCACGCCCCTGCCCCGACCAACCACCAGAGTCGGAGAGGCTACTCTGAAAATGTAGCTAGCTAAGATACTATCCTTGAGTGGAAAGTAACAATCTAGTGAGAACAACTGCATACTTCTTGTCGCCACCAAACATCGGTGTCTAAACCACAAATCTGGGATCAGATTTACAGCTGTGAGTCTTTCTGGGTAAGTCTGTAAGAGCGATTACAGCTGTGAGTCTTTCTGGGTAAGTCTCTAAGAGCGATTACAGCTGTGAGTCTTTCTGGGTAAGTCTCTAAGAGCGATTACAGCTGTGAGTCTTTCTGGGTAAGTGTCTAAGAGTTTTGCACACCTGGAATGTACAATACTTGCCCATTATTATCAAAAGCTCTGTCAATTTGTTTGTTGATCATTGCTAGACAACCATTTTCAAGTCTTGCCATAGATTTGTGCAGCCACCACTATGCTTGAAAATATTGAGAGCGGTACTTAGTGTGTGTGTTGTATTGGATTTTCCCCAAACATAACACTTTGTTATCAGGACAAAAATCCAATTGGTTTGCCACATTATTTGCAGTATTACTTGAGTACCTTGTTGCAAACAGGATGCATGTTTTGGAATATTTTTATTCTGTATAGGCTCCCTTCTTTTCACTCTGTCAATTCACTCCGTCGTTCTGCCCCTGAACAAGGCAGTCAACCCACGGTTCCTAGGCCGTCATTGAAAATAAGAATTTGTTCTTAACTGACTTGCCTAGTTAAATAAAGGTAAAAAAAAAAAAATTGGTTAGTATTGTGGAGTAACTACAATGTTGTCGAAACATCCTCAGTTATCTCCTATCACAGCCATTAAACTCTGTAACTGTTTTAAAGTCACCATTGAGGCGGTTTCTTTCCTCTCCGGCAACTGAGTTAGGAAGGACGCCTGTATCTTTGCTCAAAGGGGTATTCAATGTCTTTTCTTTTCTTTTTTACCCATCTACCATCTTTGCGATACATTGGAAAACCTCCCTGGTCCTTGTGGGTGAAAATCACTGCTCGCCTGAAGGACGTTACAGATTAATGTATGTGTGGGGTACAGAGATGAGGCAGTCATTCAAAAATCAAATTAACCACTATTAGTCCATGAAACTTAATATTTGAATTGTTTAAAATATATATATATATATATATATATATATTCCTGAATTTATTTAGGCTTGCCATAACCAAGGGGTTGAATACTTATTGACTCAAGACATTTCAGCTTTTATTAATTTGTTGCATTTAAAAATAAAAATAAACATAATTCCACTTTGACATTATGGGGTATTGTGTGTAGGACAGTGACAAAAAAAATAATTCTAAATGTAATCCATTTTAAATTCAGATTGAACACAACAAAATGTGGAAAAATTAAAGGGGTGTGAATACTTTCTGAAGGTGTCTGTACACGGAGAAGCAGCTCTTCTATAATTCATCCCAAATGGCACCCTATTCCCTATGTAGTGCACTACTTTGTCAGGGAATAGGGTGTTATTTTGGAACACAAGCCTCCCCTCCTCTGGAGCACGGCAGAGCTCTGCACTGTGCTGTCATGACTATACATTTCACCGAGTACATTGGTATGGATTTTAAAGCATGATTAATGTGCTATGTCGTTGTAACTCAAAGAGGGAAACATTAGATTCTGGGTAAGATTTCATACAGAGTAGAGCTGACATAAATGGCAAAGAGTTCTAGTGGGAGGCTAGTCTATCTTGCCAGAGGATAACGGCTGTGGGAAGAGACTGGTGAATGGTCATTGGGTTGTAAGATAACAGCTGTGGGAAGAGACTGGTGAATGGTCATTGGGCTGTTAGATAACAGCTGTGGGAAGAGACTGGTGAATGGTCATTGGGCTGTTAGATAACAGCTGTGGGAAGAGACTGGTGAATGGTCATTGGGCTGTTAGATTACAGCTGTGGGAAGAGACTGGTGAATGGTCATTGGGCTGTAAGATAACAGCTGTGGGAAGAGACTGGTGAATGGTCATTGGGTTGTAAGATAACAGCTGTGGGAAGAGACTGGTGAATGGTCATTGGGCTGTTAGATAACAGCTGTGGGAAGAGACTGGTGAATGGTCATTGGGTTGTAAGATAACAGCTGTGGGAAGAGACTGGTGAATGGTCATTGGGCTGTTAGATAACAGCTGTGGGAAGAGACTGGTGAATGGTCACTGGGCTGTTAGATAACAGCTGTGGGAAGAGACTGGTGAATGGTCATTGGGCTGTAAGATAACAGCTGTGGGAAGAGACTGGTGAATGGTCACTGGGCTGTTAGATAACAGCTGTGGGAAGAGACTGGTGAATGGTCATTGGGCTGTTAGATAACAGCTGTGGGAAGAGACTGGTGAATGGTCATTGGGCTGTTAGATAACAGCTGTGGGAAGAGACTGGTGACTGGTCATTGGGCTGTTAGATAACAGCTGTGGGAAGAGACTGGTGAATGGTCACTGGGCTGTTAGATAACAGCTGTGGGAAGAGACTGGTAAATGGTCATTGGGCTGTTAGATAACAGCTGTGGGAAGAGACTGGTGAATGGTCATTGGGCTGTTAGATAACCGCTGTGGGAAGAGACTGGTGAATGGTCATTGGGCTGTTAGATAACAGCTGTGGGAAGAGACTGGTGAATGGTCATTGGGCTGTTAGATAACGGCTGTGGGAAGAGACTGGTGAATGGTCATTGGGCTGTTAGATAACAGCTGTGGGAAGAGACTGGTGAATGGTCATTGGGCTGTTAGATAACAGCTGTGGGAAGAGACTGGTGAATGGTCATTGGGCTGTTAGATAACAGCTGTGGGAAGAGACTGGTGAATGGTCATTGGGCTGTTAGATAACAGCTGTGGGAAGAGACTGGTGAATGGTCATTGGGCTGTTAGATAACAGCTGTGGGAAGACACTGGTGAATGGTCATTGGGCTGTTAGATAACAGCTGTGGGAAGAGACTGGTGAATGGTCACTGGGCTGTTAGATAACAGCTGTGGGAAGAGACTGGTGAATGTCATTGGGCTGTAAGATAACAGCTGTGGGAAGAGACAGCTGTGGGAAGAGACTGGTGAATGGTCATTGGGTTGTACATACAGATGTCGGATCTTAATATGACCATTTTGTCGCAGGAGGAAAATAATAAATATTGAATATTTAGAATCGCCACCAAGGGGATTGTATAGCCTACAGAAGCGGTGGCTATACAATGCAGTACTGTACCTGGGGCGCTATGATTTGGGGAAGGCCCTTCAAACCAACTGACCTCATACCATTAAGTATTCTCAAGGCTTACTAGAGCATTGTGAACTGCAGTAGGGTCTGAGCAGCACGCTTCGGCTCCGAGCATCACGTGTTCGCGCACAGTACTGGGTAATCGTTTTGATACTTTGCATGAATGGATACTGTTGGTGTAGCCTACAGTCATTATTTAACCGATCCAGAGGCCAACATGCCTCCAAAAAGGCACCTATATCTTAGTAGCTAATACTTTCCCAGTAGTTTACTGCTATTTGGGACGGGATTTGAAGGCAGCATCACATGATAACGCATCCACATTGCACCGAGCACCAAATGCTTGTAGCAACATTGTAACCAACGTAGCAGCCTGGGCAACTAGTGCAATTCAGTGAATAACTAACCCAAATTGGAAAAATCTGAAATGGTAAACAAGTAACAGAATGGGTCTCCTCAGTACCTGTTCATGAATGAAGTTGACACCGACCAGAATAATGATCCTACGGGTAAAGGATCCTCCTCTCTCGCACATCGCTTGGTCCCTTGCTCAATCGTTGTGGACATGACAGGTAAGCTTCAATGCATTATCATGTCATACAGACTAAAAACAATTGGGATCTAGCGAAATAAGCTATTTTATCTGTTGAAGAAAAATGAATAGCCAGAATAGTGGTGTTTCACTGTGAAGCTAATATTGCATTAGTGCTGCTAATGTTTTTCTTCCTAATGAGCATGCATTACATTACATTGCATTACATTACATCATGATTAATTCATACAACTATTACACCCGTGCATATTTTTTCAATGATAGCGATTGTTTAAGATAAGATGGTTTTACATTCGTTGATAATTAATATTGAAAAAGCGACATGATGCAATCTAACTCGATTTGAAGGCTACTTCATCCTAATGTAAACTGGGCTGTGACAACAGATAACTAGCCCAACATAAATATACATCAAACAGGAATATATATTAAATTAAATGAATACAGCATTGTAATATTAGACAGATGAACTGCAGTCACCTGATTCTTATTTACAATGACCGTCTACCGTGGAACAGTGGGTTAACTACCTTCCCCTGAACAAGGAAGAACAGATTTTTACCTTGTCAACTCAGGGATTCGATCCAGCAACCTTTTGGTTACTGGCCTCAACGCTCTCACCACTTGGCTACCTGCCACCCCAAGGGATGAAGTCCTACCTCAAAACTAGCAACACATGGACTGATGTTGACATTTCTGTTACATAATAAGTCATTCCCAAGTGAGGGATTTATTTTTTTATTTTACCTTTATTTAACTAGGCAAGTCAGTTAAGAACAAATTCTTATTTTCAATGACGGCCTAGGAACAGTGGGTTAACTGCCTGTTCAGGGGGCAGAACGACAGATTTGTACCTTGTCAGCTCCGGGGTTTGAACTTGCAACCTTCCGGTTACGAGTCCAACGCTCTAACCACTAGGAGATGAACCTCCAACATTCATTAAAGATGTTCAGTCCATGAGGGCAAATTTTGTCATGATAGTCACAGGTTTAGAAGGGGGAAATTGTGGATTACAACTCAATATTAGCAGTGGTGGATAAGTATACAAAAGTCATACTTGAGTAAAAGTAAAGATACTTTAATAGAAAATGACTCATGTAAAAGTGAAAGTCACCCAGTAAAATACTACTTGAGTAAAAATATAAAAGTATTTGGTTTTAAATCTACTTATTTTAAATATACTTTAAATATACTTTTAAAAAAGTCAAGCGGTTTGAATACTTTCTGAAGGCACAGAACATGAAGTAGCACTGGAATGACTGGGAAGAGGTCTAGGAATATGATGGCTGAATATAAACAGTGTAGTTATTCACGCAATCAAACAAGCGGAATGCTGAAACAGGGACAAAGTGGATGGTTCGCAATTCAACAGCTCAGCTCAGTCGTAGAGTCTACAGGAAATCACGGACTACCAAAAGAAAACCAGCCACGTCACGGACACCGACGTCACGCCTCCAGACAAACTAAACACCTTCTTTGCTCGCTTTGAGGGTAATACGGTGCCACCGTCACGGACCGCTAACAAGGACTGCGCCCACACCCTCTCCGTGGCCAACGTGAGTAAAACATTTAAACGGGTTAACCCTCGCAAGGCTGCTGGCCCAGACGGCATCCCCAGCCAACTGGCTGACCAACTGGCTGGTGTGTTTACGGACATATTCAATCTATCCCTATCCCAGTCTGCTGTCCCCATATGCTTCAAGATGGCCACTATTGTTCCTGTACATAACAAGAAGGCAAAGATAACTGAACTAAATGACTACCGCCCCGTAGCACTCACTTCTGTCATCATGATGTGCTTTGAGAGACTAGTCAAGGATCATATCACCTCCACCTTATCGGCCACCCTAGACCGACTTCAGTTTGCTTACCGCCCAAATAGGTCCACAGACGATGCAATCTCAACCACACTGCACACTGCCCTAACCCATCTAGACAAGAGGAATACCTATGTAAGAATGCTGTTCATTGACTGCAGCTCAGCATTCAACACCATAGTACCCTCCAAACTCATCATTAAGCTTGAGACCCTGTGTCTCGACCCTGCCCTGTGCAATTGGGTCCTGGACTTTCTGACGGGCTGCCCCCAGGTGGTGAAGGTAGGAAACAACATCTCTATCACCCACGACTACGTGGCCATGCACGCCTCCAACTCAATTATCAAGTTTGCAGACGACACAACAGTAGTGGTAGGCTTGATTACCAACAACAACGAGACGGCCTACAGGGAGGAGGTGAGGGTCCTCTGAGTGTGGTGTCGGGAAAACAACCTCTCACTCAACGTCAACAAAACAAAGGAGATGATCGTGGATTTCAGGAAACAGCAGAGGGAGCAGCCCCCTAACCACATCGATGGGACAGTAGTGGAGAGGGTAGTAAGTTTTAAGTTCCTCGGTGTACACATCCCGGACAAACTGAAATGGTCCACCCACACAGACAGTGTGGTGAAGAAGGCGCAACAGTGCCTCTTCAACCTCAGGAGGGTAAAGAAATGTGGCTTGTCACCTAAAACCCTACACACATTTATACAGATGCACAATCAAGAGCATCCTGTCGGACTGTATCCCCGCCTGGTACGGCAACTGCTCCGCCCTCAACCGCAAGGCTCTCCAGAGGGTGGTGCGGTCTGCACAATCCCCGGGGACAAACTACCTGCCCTCCATGACACCTACACCACCCGATGTCACAGGAAGGCCAATAAGATCATCAACGACTACAACCATCCGAGCCACTGCCTGTTCACACCGCTACCATCCAGAAGGCGAGGTCAGTACAGGTGCATCAAAGCTGGGACCGAGAGACTGAAAAACAGCTTCTATCTCAAGGCCATCAGACTGCTAAACAGCCACCACTAACTCAGAGAGGCTGCTGCACACATTGAGACCCAATCACTGGCTACTTTAATAAATGGATCTCTAGTCACTTTAAACAATGCCACTTTAATAATGCTTACACATCTTGCATTACTCATATAATATGTATATATTGTATTTTATACCATATATTGCACCTTGCCTATGCTGCTCAGCCATCGCTCATCCCTATATTTACATGTACATATTCTCATTCACCCCTTCAGATTTGTGTGTATTGGATAGTTGTTGTGGAATTGTTAGATCACTTGTTAGATATTACTGCATTGTCGGAACTAGAAGAACCAGCATTTCGCTACACTGACATTAACATCTGCTTACCATGTGTATGTGACCAATAACATCTGCTTACCATGTGTATGTGACCAATAACATCTGCTTACCATGTGTATGTGACCAATAACATTTGATTTGATTTGATTTGAGAGTGACAAGGGAAAGTAAAGCAAAACATAATGATCAACAGTATTTTATAAACTAATGTTGGTGTAGCCTGCTGACTCAGTATTTTATAAACTAATGTTGGTGTAGCCTGCTGACTCAGTATTTTATAAACTAATGTTGGTGTAGCCTGCTGACTCAGTATTTTATAAACTAATGTTGGTGTAGCCTGCTAACTTAATGTAGCCTGCTGACTCAGTATTTTATAAACTAATGTTGGTGTAGCCTGCTGACTCAGTATTTTATAAACTAATGTTGGTGTAGCCTGCTGACTCAGTATTTTATAAACTAATATTGGTGTAGCCTGCTGACTCAGTATTTTATAAACTAATGTTGGTGTAGCCTGCTGACTCAGTATTTTATAAACTAATGTTGGTGTAGCCTGCTGACTCAGTATTTTATAAACTAATGTTGGTGTAGCCTGCTGACTCAGTATTTTATAAACTAATGTTGGTGTAGCCTGCTGACTCAGTATTTTATAAACTAATGTTGGTGTAGCCTGCTGACTCAGTATTTTATAAACTAATATTGGTGTAGCCTGCTGACTCAGTATTTTATAAACTAATGTTGGTGTAGCCTGCTGACTCAGTATTTTATAAACTAATGTTGGTGTAGCCTGCTGACTCAGTATTTTATAAACTAATGTTGGTGTAGCCTGCTGACTCAGTATTTTATAAACTAATGTTGGTGTAGCCTGCTGACTCAGTATTTTATAAACTAATGTTGGTGTAGCCTGCTGACTCAGTATTTTATAAACTAATGTTGGTGTAGCCTGCTGACTCAGTATTTTATAAACTAATGTTGGTGTAGCCTGCTGACTCAGTATTTTATAAACTAATGTTGGTGTAGCCTGCTGACTCAGTATTTTATAAACTAATATTGGTGTAGCCTGCTGACTCAGTATTTTATAAACTAATGTTGGTGTAGCCTGCTGACTCAGTATTTTATAAACTAATGTTGGTGTAGCCTGCTGACTCAGTATTTTATAAACTAATATTGGTGTAGCCTGCTGACTCAGTATTTTATAAACTAATGTTGGTGTAGCCTGCTGACTCAGTATTTTATAAACTAATGTTGGTGTAGCCTGCTGACTCAGTATTTTATAAACTAATGTTGGTGTAGCCTGCTGACTCAGTATTTTATAAACTAATGTTGGTGTAGCCTGCTAACTTAATGTAGCCTGCTGACTTAGTATTTTATAAACTAATATTGGTGTAGCCTGCTGACTTAGTATTTTATAAACTAATGTTGGTGTAGCCTGCTGACTCAGTATTTTATCAACTAATATTGGTGTAGCTTGCTGACTTAGTATTTTATAAACTAATGTTGGTGTAGCCTGCTGACTTAGTATTTTATAAACTAATGTTGGTGTAGACTGTTGACTTGGTATTTTATAAACTAATGTTGGTGTAGCCTGCTGACTTAGTATTTTATAAACTAATGTTGGTGTAGCCTGCTGACTTAGTATTTTATAAACTAATGTTGGTGTAGCCTGCTGACTTAGTATTTTTTCCTATTTATGTTATCCAACAGTGGTATGGTCTGGTATGGTCACTTCTTATCAAGATCCGAGGTAAAAAAAAAAATAACCCTGGACTGTCCACATTTGAAATGTGTAACTACATCAAGTCAATCAGGGGAGTTGAGTTATTTGTGCCAGGAGGGCATGGGCCTGAATCAAACCCACGCTGACACGGTAGGCATACAGTGCCTTGCGAAAGTATCCGGCCCCCTTGAACTTTGCGACCTTTTTCCACATTTCAGGCTTCAAACATAAAGATATAAAACTGTATTTTTTTGTGAAGAATCAACAACAAGTGGGACACAATCATGAAGTGGAACAACATTTATTGGATATTTCAAACTTTTTTTAACAAATCAAAAACTGAAAAATTGGGCGTGCAAAATTATTCAGCCCCTTTACTTTCAGTGCAGCAAACTCTCTCCAGAAGTTCAGTGAGGATCTCTGAATGATCCAATGTTGACCTAAATGACTAATGATGATAAATACAATCCACCTGTGTGTAATCAAGTCTCCGTATAAATGCACCTGCACTGTGATAGTCTCAGAGGTCCGTTAAAAGCGCAGAGAGCATCATGAAGAACAAGGAACACACCAGGCAGGTCCGAGATACTGTTGTGAAGAAGTTTAAAGCCGGATTTGGATACAAAAAGATTTCCCAAGCTTTAAACATCCCAAGGAGCACTGTGCAAGCGATAATATTGAAATGGAAGGAGTATCAGACCACTGCAAATCTACCAAGACCTGGCCGTCCCTCTAAACTTTCAGCTCATACAAGGAGAAGACTGATCAGAGATGCAGCCAAGAGGCCCATGATCACTCTGGATGAACTGCAGAGATCTCTGCAGAGATCTATGGACTCTGTCCATGGGACAACAATCAGTCGTATATTGCACAAATCTGGCCTTTATGGAAGAGTGGCAAGAAGAAAGCCATTTCTTAAAGATATCCATAAAAAGTGTAGTTTAAAGTTTGCCACAAGCCACCTGGGAGACACACCAAACATGTGGAAGAAGGTGCTCTGGTCAGATGAAACCAAAATGGAACTTTTTGGCAACAATGCAAAACGTTATGTTTGGCGTAAAAGCAACACAGCTCATCACCCTGAACACACCATCCCCACTGTCAAACATGGTGGTGGCAGCATCATGGTTTGGGCCTGCTTTTCTTCAGCAGGGACAGGGAAGATGGTTAAAATTGATGGGAAGATGGATGGAGCCAAATACAGGACCATTCTGGAAGAAAACCTGATGGAGTCTGCAAAAGACCTGAGACTGGGACGGAGATTTGTCTTCCAAAACATAAAGCAAAATCTACAATGGAATGGTTCAAAAATAAACATATCCAGGTGTTAGAATGGCCAAGTCAAAGTCCAGACCTGAATCCAATCGAGAATCTGTGGAAAGAACTGAAAACTGCTGTTCACAAATGCTCTCCATCCAACCTCACTGAGCTCGAGCTGTTTTGCAAGGAGGAATGGGAAAAAATGTCAGTCTCTCGATGTGCAAAACTGATAGAGACATGCCCCAAGCGACTTACAGCTGTAATCACAGCAAAAGGTGGCGCTACAAAGTATTAATTTAAGGGGGCTGAATAATTTTGCACGGCCAATTTTTCAGTTTTTGATTTGTTATAAAAGTTTGAAATATCCAATAAATGTCGTTCCACTTCATGATTGTGTCCCACTTGTTGTTGATTCTTCACAAAAAAATACAGTTTTATATCTTTATGTTTGAAGCCTGAAATGTGGCAAAAGGTCGCAAAGTTCAAGGGGGCCGAATACTTTCGCAATGCACTGTATATGAGTGCTGGGTGATCAAGTTTAGATTCGACATCTGTATGTGCTTGTCTCAAAGAGACAGCTGGACGTCACTAGGAGACGGTATTAGACGACAGCTCACCTAGCTATCTTTAAGATGAATGCACTAACTTTGAGTCACTCTGGATAAGAGAGTCTGCTTAGCGACTAAAATGTCAAATGCAGTACACTAAACCACTACTATGTGTTTTACGAATCATAATCTGCGCACAATATATCATATCACTGTCTTCTCATAACACTTCTCCTAGTAACGTCTACCTGTCTGTTATGAGGTCTCAGTCCAAAGGTGCAGATTAGCTTGTTTTTGGTTTAGTCATCACTTCGCCGGCCTACCTATCAATATTATAAACCTCTTGTGTTACTAAGACCATATACATAGTTGTCAGTCTACCCCTTATGGCACATTGATTTAAATGGGATGACTGCTCTAGTATGTATATTTCTATGGTAAGACACTCCCACACCAGGGGGCGAAGCAGCCTGGCTTAGGGAAAGGCCTCGTTGGCCATCCCAATACTACTAACCACAGCACACTGGGGAAGGAGGCAGTTTTAATGCAGTCTGTTATACGGGAAACAACATTTATTCAACTGTCATAACAATCACTGCAGGGCTGTCTGTCTGGCCATCAAATCAAATGTTATTGGTCACTTACACATGGTTAGCAGATGTTAATGTGTGAGTGTAGTGAAATGTTTGTGCTTCTAGCTCCGACAGTGCAGTAATATCTAACAAGTAATCTAACAATTCCACAACAACTACTTAATACACACAAATCTAAAGGGATGGAATAAGAATATGTACATATAAATATAGGGATGGGCCATGACCAACCGGCATAGACGGTATAGAGTACAGTATATACATCTGGGATGAGTAGTGAAAGATATGTAAACATTATTAAAATGGCATTATTATTAAAATGTATGTACTACAGCGGGAATGACACAGACTCTGTTTCAAAGACTAGGTTACAGAGTAAATAACATTCACGCGTGGAGTAGTGAGGATATGAATGTTGCCCATCTACTAGACGTCCCCTTTGACTTGGCATTGCTGCAGAGCTACAGTCATGACTGAATGTTGTGTGTTACAAAGCTACAGTCATGACTGAATGTTGTGTGTTACAAAGCTACAGTCATGACTGAATGTTGTGTGTTACAAAGCTACAGTCATGACTGAATGTTATGTGTTACAAAGCTACAGTCATGACTGAATGTTGTGTGCTGCAGAGCTACAGTCATGACTGAATGTTGTGTGTTACAAAGCTACAGTCATGACTGAATGTTGTGTGTTACAAAGCTACAGTCATGACTGAATGTTGTGTGTTACAAAGCTACAGTCATGACTGAATTTTGTGTGTTACAAAGCTACAGTCATGACTGAATGTTATGTGTTACAAAGCTACAGTCATGACTGAATGTTGTGTGTTACAAAGCTACAGTCATGACTGAATGTTGTGTGTTACAAAGCTACAGTCATGACTGAATGTTGTGTGTTACAAAGCTACAGTCATGACTGAATGTTGTGTGTTACAAAGCTACAGTCATGACTGAATGTTGTGTGCTACAAAGCTACAGTCATGACTGAATGTTGTGTGTTACAAAGCTAAAGTCATGACTGATTGTTGTGTGTTACAAAGCTACAGTCATGACTGAATGTTGTGTGTTACAAAGCTACAGTCATGACTGAATGTTGTGTGTTACAAAGCTACAGTCATGACTGAATGTTGTGTGTTACAAAGCTACAGTCATGACTGAATGTTGTGTGCTGCAAAGCTACAGTCATGACTGAATGTTGTGTGTTACAAAGCTACAGTCATGACTGAATGTTGTGTGTTACAAAGCTACAGTCATGACTGAATGCTGTGTGCTGCAGAGCTACAGTCATGACTGAATATTGCGTGCTGAAGAGGCTTCTCGGTTGAATATGATATAATATGCATGCATTAATATAGCAAGAACCTCCCTAGACATTAATGTAGCAGCCTATATCTCTAAACATTAATGTAGCAGCCTATTCTCCTATCCATAATATGCATGCATTAATATAGCAAGAACCTCCCTCCCATCCAAACCAATTTGTTAAATCTTCGCTTTATGTTTGAAAAATGTATATTTATTTAAATGTACGTTACGCCAGAAGTCTTTTGGCTCTGGGTCGTTCCTTTTTCAATTAGGTCAGCTTTAAACTATTGCTATCCCATACAGTGAAACTGACTATGGGGAGCCCTTTATTCACTGGGGATTTCATGGGTCTTCCTCAGGAGTGAACGACAATTAAAGGGTTTTAACAGTACACACATCCGAAGTTATAACAGTAGGCTTTATTAAATAATGTCCTTTGGGAGCAGTGAGTGGACATTCCTTATTTTTTTCTACTGAAAGAGGAGAAAGCAATAACGTTGACTTCAGTGTAGCGCCGCATGTGTCTGGCCTCGTGCTGTCGGTTCTCTTTAGGAACACAAACGATATTAAAAAAAAGGCATTTTTAAAAGAACAATAAGCCTGAGACAAGCCTCTTGCGCAGTGCTCCTTGTGTGTGTGTGTGTGTGTGTGTGTGTGTGTGTGTGTGTGTGTGTGTGTGTGTGTATGTGTGCGTATGCGTGTGTGTGTGTTTGTGCGTGTGTGCGTATGTGTGTGTGTGTGTGTGTGTGTTTGTGCGTATGTGTGTGTGTGTGTTTGTGTGTTTATGTGTGCGTATGCGTGTGTGTGTTTGTGCGTGTGTGTGTGTGTTTGTGCGTGTGTGCATATGTGTGCGTGTGTGTGTGTGTGTGTGTGTATGTGCGTATGCGCGCGCGTGTGTGTGTGCGTATGCGTGTGTGTGTGCGTGTGTGCGTGTTTGTGCGTGTGCGTGCGTGTGCGTGCGTGTGCGTGTGTGCGTCAACTGTGTGCTAGATCACAGGATGTCTTACTTGAACGGAAAGTTAACAAGAGAAGAGCTCAACGGATAGTCAGTCTTTGTGTGTTAACCGTCTACCACACGGCCAGGACGTGACCACAGATACAAAACACTTGAAAAGCAAACATTAAAATGTTTTAAATGTCTTCTCTCTATGCACGTGACTCCATTCCCTTACTCCGACAGACAAGGGATCTTGGTAGCATTAAATCTTAGTTCAAAATCATATATTAAATGGCTGCTATTGCCGATGGTTGTATAGGTATTGGTGTGATACAATAATATATATTTATATACATTTAGCCTACTTACACTGATACACAGACAATGTTTTACAGTGTTTAGGGTTAAATGTATTTGACTGGAACTAATACAGTAAGTAATGATGGACAGTTACACGTTGAGTTTGTCTCACTTAGTTTAATGAAAGATTCTATGATTATATTGATACTATATCATGACAAACAGCCAGACTGCCCTAACCAACAGAACACAGAATGACAAACAGCCAGACAGCCCTAACTAACAGAACACAGAATGACAAACAGCCAGACAGCCCTAACTAACAGAACACAGAATGACAAACAGCCAGACAGCCCTAACTAACAGAACACAGAATGACAAACAGCCAGACAGCCCTAACTAACAGAACACAGAATGACAAACAGCCAGACAGCCCTAACTAACAGAACACAGAATGACAAACAGCCAGACAGCCCTAACTAACAGAACACAGAATGACAAACAGCCAGACAGCCCTAACTAACAGAACACAGAATGACAAACAGCCAGACAGCCCTAAATAACAGAACACTGAATGACAAACAGCCAGACAGCCCTAACTAACAGAACACAGAATGGTAAATTGTTATGAACAAAATGGTACACTACAGATGATACAAATGTTACTGGGATTCTATCCTACACAGAATAGAGCAGTCAGTTGGCGTTTGATGCCAGAACGCAGGATGCGTTATTTGAAATCTCGCTTCGAGGGTTCAAAAGGGTCTCGCTAATTGACTTTTATTTATTTATTTTTTTTAAAATGATTGCATGACTACACATGAAATACTTCAGCACACAGCGACACGTGCGTTGACAGCTCAGCTCAACCCAATGTTCTGTACAACGACAGCTAACGATGGATAAAACAATAAGGCGTGTGTCACAAACGACTGCCCTATTCCCTATAGTGCACTTCTTTTGACCACGGTCCATAAGGAAAATAGGGTGTCATTTGGGACAACCGGTTAAGTGAAAATGCTGGACAGAAATCTATTATTAAATAAACATAGGAAGCACTGAAAATGGCTGTGTATTACAAATCTGTTGTTTCATCAATTCGGTACATACTACCTCAATCAGCCTGACTAACCGGTGTCTGTATGTAGCCTCTCTACTGTATATAACCTCTCTACTGTATATAGCCTCTCTACTGTATATAACCTCTCTACTGTATATAACCTCTCTACTGTATATAGCCTCTCTACTGTATATAACCTCTCTGCTGTATATAACCTCTCTGCTGTATATAACCTCTCTGCTGTATATAGCCTCTCTGCTGTATATAACCTCTACTGTATATAGCCTCTCTGCTGTATATAGCCTCTCTACTGTATATAGCCTCTCTACTGTATATAACCTCTCTGCTGTATATAACCTCTCTGCTGTATATAGCCTCTCTACTGTATATAACCTCTCTACTGTATATAACCTCTCTACTGTATATAGCCTCTCTACTGTATATAACCTCTCTGCTGTATATAACCTCTCTGCTGTATATAACCTCTCTACTGTATATAGCCTCTCTACTGTATATAACCTCTCTGCTGTATATAACCTCTCTGCTGTATATAACCTCTCTGCTGTATATAACCTCTCTACTGTATATAGCCTCTCTACTGTATATAGCCTCTCTACTGTATATAGCCTCTCTGCTGTATATAGCCTTTCTACTGTATATAACCTCTCTGCTGTATATAACCTCTCTGCTGTATATAACCTCTCTGCTGTATATAACCTCTCTGCTGTATATAACCTCTCTACTGTATATAGCCTCTCTACTGTATATAGCCTCTCTACTGTATATAGCCTCTCTACTGTATAGAGCCTCTCTACTGTATATAGCCTCTCTACTGTATATAGCCTCTCTACTGTATATAGCCTCTCTACTGTATATAGCCTCTCTACTGTATATAGCCTCTCTACTGTATATAGCCTCTCTACTGTATATAGCCTCTCTACTGTATATAGCCTCGCTACTGTATATAGCCTCTCTACTGTATGTAGCCTCTCTACTGTATATAGCCTCTCTGCTGTATATAGCCTCTCTACTGTATATAGCCTCTCTACTGTATAGAGCCTCTCTACTGTATATAGCCTCTCTACTGTATATAGCCTCGCTACTGTATATAGCCTCTCTACTGTATGTAGCCTCTCTACTGTATATAGCCTCTCTACTGTATATAGCCTCTCTACTGTATATAGCCTCTCTACTGTATATAGCCTCGCTACTGTATATAGCCTCTCTACTGTATATAGCCTCTCTACTGTATATAGCCTCTCTACTGTATATAGCCTCTCTACTGTATATAGCCTCTCTACTGTATATAGCCTCTCTACTGTATATAGCCTCTCTACTGTATATAGCCTCTCTACTGTATATAGCCTCTCTGCTGTATATAACCTCTCTGCTGTATATAACCTCTCTACTGTATATAGCCTCTCTACTGTATATAGCCTCTCTACTGTATATAACCTCTCTACTGTATATAGCCTCTCTACTGTATATAGCCTCTCTGCTGTATATAACCTCTCTGCTGTATATAACCTCTCTGCTGTATATAACCTCTCTACTGTATATAGCCTCTCTACTGTATATAGCCTCTCTACTGTATATAGCCTCTCTACTGTATATAGCCTCTCTACTGTATATAGCCTCGCTACTGTATATAGCCTCTCTACTGTATGTAGCCTCTCTACTGTATATAGCCTCTCTACTGTATATAGCCTCTCTACTGTAGGGGCAGAACGACAGCTTTAAAACATTTTCATTTTTTGTATGTATTCTAGCCTATCAATGGGTTACATGGTTGCCGTGTCCAGCTCCATTTTGATATATATTTATATTATATTATATTATATATATATTATATTATTATTATATTATATTATTATATATATTATATTATTATATATATTATATTATTATTATATTATATATATATTATTATATATATTATATTATTATTATATTATATTATTATATATATTATATTATTATATATATTATATTATTATTATATTATATATATATTATTATATATATTATATTATTATTATATTATATATATATTATTATATATATAGTATTATATATATTATATTATTATTATATTATATATATATTATTATATATATTATATTATTATATATATTATATTATTATTATATTATATTATTATTATATTATATATATATTATTATATATATTATATTATTATTATATTATATATATATTATTATATATATTATATTATTATTATATTATATATATATTATTATATATATTATATTATTATTATATTATATATATATTATTATATATATAGTATTATATATATTATATTATTATTATATTATATATATATTATTATATATATTATATTATTATATATATTATATTATTATTATATTATATATATATTATTATATATATAGTATTATATATATTATATTATTATTATATTATATATATATTATTATATATATTATATTATTATATATATTATATTATTATTATATTATATATATATTATTATATATATTATATTATTATTATATTATATATATATTATTATATATATTATATTATTATTATATTATATATATATTATTATATATATTATATTATTATTATATTATATTATTATATATATTATATTATTATTATATTGTATTATTATTTATTATATATATATTATTATATATATTATATTATTATTATATTATATATATATTATTATATATATTATATTATTATTATATTATATTATTATATATATTATATTATTATTATATTATATATATATTATTATATATATTATATTATTATTATATTATATTATTATATATATTATATTATTATTATATTGTATTATTATTTATTATATATATATTATTATATATATTATATTATTATTATATTATATATATATTATTATATATATTATATTATTATTATATTATATTATTATATATATTATATTATTATATATATTATATTATTATTATATTATATATATATTATTATATATATTATATTATTATATATATTATATTATTATTATATTATATTATTATATATATTATATTATTATATATATTATATTATTATTATATTATATATATATTATTATTTATTATATATATTATATTATTATTATATTATATATATAGTATTATATATATTATATTATCATTATATTATATATATATTATTATATATATTATATTATTATTATATTATATTATTATTATATTATATATATATTATTATATATATTATATTATTATTATATTATATATATATTATTATATATATTATATTATTATTATATTATATATATATTATTATATATATTATATTATTATTATATTATATATATATTATTATATATATTATATTATTATTATATTGTATTATTATTTATTATATATATATTATTATATATATTATATTATTATTATATTATATATATATTATTATATATATTATAATTATATTATATATATTATTATATATATAGTATTATATATATTATATTATTATTATATTGTATTATTATTTATTATATATATATTATTATATATATTAAATTATTATTATATTATATATATATTATTATATATATTATATTATTATTATATTGTATTATTATTTATTATATATATTATTATATATATTATATTATTATTATATTATATATATATTATTATTATAGTGTATTATTATTTATTATATATATTATTATATATATTATATTATTATTATATTATATATATATTATTATATATATTATATTATTATTATATTATATATATATTATTATATATATAGTATTATATATATTATATTATTATTATATTGTATTATTATTTATTATATATATATTATTATATATATATTAAATTATTATTATATTATATATATATTATTATATATATAGTATTATATATATTATATTATTATTATATTATATATATATTATTATATATATTATATTATTATTATATTATATTATTATTATATTATATATATATTATTATATATATTATATTATTATTATATTATATATATATTATTATATATATTATATTATTATTATATTATATATATATTATTATATATATTATATTATTATTATATTGTATTATTATTTATTATATATATTATTATATATATTATATTATTATTATATTATATATATATTATTATATATATTATAATTATATTATATATATATTATTATATATATAGTATTATATATATTATATTATTATTATGTTGTATTATTATTTATTATATATATATTATTATATATATTAAATTATTATTATATTATATATATATTATTATATATATTATATTATTATTATATTGTATTATTATTTATTATATATATTATTATATATATTATATTATTATTATATTATATATATATTATTATTATAGTGTATTATTATTTATTATATATATATTATTATATATATTATATTATTATTATATTATATATATATTATTATATATATTATATTATTATTATATTATATATATATTATTATATATATAGTATTATATATATTATATTATTATTATATTGTATTATTATTTATTATATATATATTATTATATATATATTAAATTATTATTATATTATATATATATTATTATATATATAGTATTATATATATTATATTATTATTATATTATATATATATTATTATATATATTATATTATTATTATATGATATTATTATTATATTATATATATATTATTATATATATTATATTATTATTATATTATTATTATATTATTATATATTATATTATTATATTGTATTATTATTTATTATATATATATTATTATATATATTAAATTATTATTATATTATATATATATTATTATATATATTATATTATTATTATATTATATATATATTATTATTATAGTGTATTATTATTTATTATATATATATTATTATATATATTATATTATTATTATATTATATATATATTATTATATATATTATATTATTATTATATTATATATATATTATTATATATATAGTATTATATATATTATATTATTATTATATTGTATTATTATTTATTATATATATATTATTATATATATATTAAATTATTATTATATTATATATATATTATTATATATATTATATTATTATTATATTATATATATATTATTATATATATTATATTATTATTATATGATATTATTATTATATTATATATATATTATTATATATATTATATTATTATTATATTATTATTATATTATTATATATATTATATTATTATATTGTATTATTATTTATTATATATATATTATTATATATATTAAATTATTATTATATTATATATATATTATTATATATATTATATTATTATTATATTGTATTATTATTTATTATATATATATTATTATATATATTAAATTATTATTATATTATATATATATTATATTATTATTATATTATATATATATTATATTATTATTATATTATACATATATTTTCAATCAATCAAATGTTTTTATAAAGCCCTTCTTACATCAGCTGATATCACAAAGTGCTTATATAGAAACCCAGAACTAAAACCTCCCCAAAACAGCAAGCAATGCAGGTGTAGAAGCACGGAATTTTTAAGGAAGAGTTTTACCATATTAAAACGAGAATTCAGTTCAGGCAGACGGACAGAAGTAAACCACAACAAAATAACTAACGACTTTCTAATGACGATGGAAACTGGGAGAAATGTTGGTGGTTTAAACGGACTAAAACGTTCCTAGAAGAAACAGAGGATGAACGGACATGTCAAAATGTTGAATTTTCGACACTTTAGCAAGTCTTTATATTCATATAAAAATCTGATTGATTGAATTGTGGTCCTTGTGGACTATATTAAACGGTGCTTCATTTAATACAACATTTAATACAAAGTTCTATAGTGGTGCACAATTTTCATTTAAAATATCAAAGGGAGAAGGCACTAATTTCGTGAAATGAAACCAGCTGCCTATTCAACTCAAGATCAAATCCATAATTGAGTTATTCTATGATTCCATTAACATGCTGTGGTGTAGACTCTTGGTTCCATTAGGTATGTATGATTATATTGATTCAGACAGGGGTCCTGAACTGCTCTGACTAAAAAAGTGAAACCCGAGAGATAATTTAAATGAACATCAGTAAATTTGAAGGGTGTTAAAATCTCGGTGTTAAAGGTTAAAAAAAAGTGTTGTGGGTCTTATATCTGAGTGTTGATTCTAGTGGGGTTAACACCTGTGGGATTGAAATGGACGCCACCAGCAGTGACTAGATGAAGTGTTAACCAGTTGGTGTTGTTGTTACTCAACTGTTTTGAGTTATTTTCCGTTAACTCTCGCAGAGTGAAAGAGACATGGGAGGGGCCTCATTAGCATATTTCCCAGCATCCTTTGTAGCAGGATGCTTTTTTAGAATAGTTTCTTTCAATATCTATGTTTCTGCATGCACATTGATTGATTCATTGATCTTATACTACCCAAAGATAAATAATATACATAAGTTCCTAAAATAATCCAACCTGTCAGTGGTTGGACTTACTTCACCCATTATTGAGATGGTTGAGCCCGTTGGGATTTTTTAGATGGTTTAGTCTCATTTATCAATCTTCCCTACCTTGACAGTCATTCTAACTGCAGATTGCAATTGTTGGATATCCTAACTCTGGCTGGATTCCAATCGGAATTATATAACACTTTGCAAGCTAGCGTTATATGACTTGCCGATGTGGCCTGCAAACCAGGAGTTTCAGACTAGGTTTGGGCAGTATACTGTATGTACTGTATACCAGGGTATTTGGAAAAAGTCATGGGATGATTTTTCAATACCATCACAACTTTTTATTTTAAGTTTTTAAAATACATTTAAATATTTGTAGCTATTTATTTAAGTAAACACCTGAAGTCAACTAATGGAATACGTTAGGAGATAAATCAGATCACATTCTTCGTTTCACCTGTCACATTATTTTACATTATGAAGCTTACCATAGTTCCCCAGAATAGCTGAGCCAGTCACTGTGTATGTTTGTAAATAGCACAACGGGAGAAAGTAGGAGCTGGTGAATCCATAGTGTTCTATTTATTCCATCATGTTCTATTGAATCCATAGCGTTCTATTGAATCCATCATGTTCTATTGAATCCATAGTGTTCTATTGAATCCATAGTGTTCTATTGAATTCATCATGTTCTATTGAATCCATCATGTTCTATTGAATCCATCATGTTCTATTGAATCCATCATGTTCTATTGAATCCATCATGTTCTATTGAATCCATAGCGTTCTATTGAATCCATAGAGTTCTATTGAATCCATAGCGTTCTATTGAATCCATCATGTTCTATTGAATCCATCACGTTCTACTGAATCCATAGCGTTCTATTGAATCCATAGAGTTCTATTGAATCCATAGAGTTCTATTGAATCCATCGCCTTCTATTGAATCCATAGAGTTCTATTGAATCCATAGCGTTTTATTGAATCCATAGTGTTTTATTGAATCCATAGTGTTTTATTGAATCCATAGTGTTCTATTGAATCCATAGTGTTTTATTGAATCCATAGTGTTCTATTGAATCCATAGAGTTCTATTGAATCCATAGTGTTCTATTGAATCCATTGAGTTCTATTGAATCCAAAGTGTTCTATTGAATCCATAGTGTTCTATTGAATCCATAGAGTTCTATTGAATCCAAAGTGTTCTATTGAATCCATAGAGTTCTATTGAATCCATGGAGTTCTATTGAATCCATAGTGTTCTATTGAATCCATAGTGTTCTATTGAATCCATAGAATTCTATTGAATCCAAAGTGTTCTTTTGAATCCATAGAGTTCTATTGAATCCATAGTGTTCTATTGAATCCATAGAGTTCTATTGAATCCATAGTGTTCTATTGAATCCAAAGTGTTCTTTTGAATGCATAGAGTTCTATTGAATCCATAGTGTTCTATTGAATCCATAGAGTTCTATTGAATCCAAAGTGTTCTATTGAATCCATAGAGTTCTATTGAATCCATAGAGTTCTATTGAATCCATAGTGTTCTATTGAATCCATAGTGTTCTATTGAATCCAAAGTGTTCTATTGAATCCATAGAGTTCTATTGAATCCAAAGTGTTCTATTGAATCCATTGAGTTCTATTGAATCCATAGTGTTCTATTGAATCCATAGTGTTCTATTGAATTAATAGTGTTCTATTGAATCCATAGCGTTCTATTGAATCCATAGCGTTCTATTGAATTAATAGTGTTCTATTGAATCCATCATGTTCTATTGAATCCATTGAGTTCTATTGAATCCATAGTGTTCAATTGAATCCATAGTGTTCTATTGAATTAATAGTGTTCTATTGAATCCATAGCGTTCTATTCTATCTATCGGAGAGTCTCTGTTGTGTGGTGCAAACGAGGTGATGAAGTTACACTTGTATGTAATTAACTACTAAACGTTTGGCATCGAATACAGATATAGTCGGTTTCTTCTTTCGTATATATGTGAATCTCACTTTCCATCTACGAATTGAATATACTTTCCTGCAACTCGCCTCACCCAATGTGGTACGGATCTGCTATTTTAAGTGACTATCGCTGGCTAACGCCTCTGTCCCGACGCAAGCACCAGTTAGCCTTGAGCTAGGCCCATCTCCTGGCTAGCCGAAGAGGTATACCAGCTAATATGCAATTAAGGCTTTACACCCCACAGTGTTAAAACACCCCAAAACGAGTTATGGTAACACTACAGGTGTTAATTCCCTAACACTGAGAAAGTATAACAGCATCAGCTCCAAAAAAGTGTTAATTTAAGTCAGAATTTGCATCAGTCATAGTGTTAGTTTATTATCAACACTTTGAATAGTGTTAGTTTAACACTATTTTAATGGGTCACATATTTGGTATTTGGTATTTTATTAGGATCCCTATAAGCTGTTGCAAAAGCAGCAGCTACTCTTCCTGGGGTCCACACAGAACACAGAACACAGAACATGACACATAATACAGAACACAGAACACAGAGCACAGAACACAGAAGACAGAACACAGAGCACAGAACACAGAAGACAGAAGACAGAACACAGAGCACAGAACACAGAAGACAGAGCACAGAACACAGAACACAGAGCACAGAGCACAGAACACAGAACACAGAGCACAGAACACAGAACACAGAACACAGAACACAGAGCACAGAGCACAGAACACAGAACACAGAGCACAGAGCACAGAACACAGAACACAGAACACAGAACACAGAATACAAAACACAGAACATAGAACACAAAACATGATATAATACAGAACATTTAATAGACAGGCACAGCTCTGTACATATCAACACATACTAAAACTATCTAGGTCAAATAGGGGAGAGTCGTTGTGCCGTGAGGTGTTGCTTTATCTGTTTTTTGAAACCAGGTTTGGCTGTTCACTTGAGCAATATGAGATGGAAGGAAGTTCCATGTATTAATGTCTCTATATAACACTGTACGCTTTCTTGAATTTGTTCTGGATTTGGGGACTGTGAAAAGACCGGTGGTCTTTTCACATGCTGGTGGCATGTGTGGTGGCATGTGTGGTGGGGAAAGTGTGTGTGTCAGAGCTGTGTGTAAGTTGACTATGCAAACAATTTGAGATTTTCAACACATTCATGCTTCTTAATTATTTAATTACATAGAAAGTGGGTGTGAGGGTTAATATTAATGATTGCAGGATACAGTAGCCTTGGTCCCAAATCTAACTGGTGTGAAAATCAGAGATGGTCAGGTGGTTGACAACACTGCTATACCAGGCCTATCACAACACACAGACTCCTCAACACAACGGCTAAACCTTGACTGTTTGTAATGCAAAAGTTAATTACTATTTCGTTATCAAGTCACACCAGGGTGTAAAAAAGTATTATTTTTTTAAACGATGGTCATTTACCGTGAGATACATTATTCTAATCAAATTGTTGTTTATTGGATCTGAGAAAAAAAAATTGTGATGCTGCGTATCTGAACAAAGACGGTATTATGAAGGATTATGGGTAGGATTCAGAAGGAGAAACTCTGATGGACAGGGAAGGAGGGAAGAGGGAAGTAAAAGATCAAATACACCATGAGATTAAAACATTCTCGTCAGCACTCAGCAAAGCAGGCTGTTTCACCATATCTCGATAAAGAGGTTAAACAACCGTGACTTTAAACAACCATTTTCTTGCACGAAGAAATATGAATGTGAGTCTCACAGTACCATTTTATCTTCATTGGAGACAGCAGTTAATTTGCTGTGCTGTGAAGACAAGAGTGCGTGACTGACTAACATGATCCATTAGATAGATAACATCTAAGGGCTTTATTTATTCCTTTATTCTACCCCAATTAAGGGAGTACAACTGTAGTAAGTTAGCTGCAATTCTTTCCCTGGCAGACACCCTACAGCAGAGCCAGATACAGAGCCTGAGAAAGGCAGAGCACTCTGTAACCTTGGTAGACAGAGATATAGTATCATCAATCTCTACAGAGAGAGAGAGAGAGAGACAGAGAGAGATACAGAGAGAGAGACACAGAGAGAGAGAGAGAGAGAGAGAGAGAGAGAGAGAGAGAGAGACAGAGACAGAGAGAGAGACAGAGAGACAGAGAGAGACAGAGAGAGACAGAGAGAGAGAGAGCGAGAGAGAGAGAGAGAGAGAGAGAGAGAGAGAGAGAGAGGGTGAAACAGGGATGCAGCTTAAGCCCCACCCTCTTCAACATATATATCATCGAATTGGCGCGGGCACTAGAACAGTCTGCAGCACCTGGCCTCACCCTACTAGGACCTGAAGTCAAATGTCTACTGTTTGCTGATGATCTGGTGCTTCTGTCCCAAGGTTTACCAAGGAGGGCCAACAGCAACACCTCGATCTTCTGCACAGATTCAGTCAGACCTGGGCACTGACAGTAAATCTCAGTAAGACCAAAATCATGGTGTTCCAAAAATGGTCCAGTTCCCAGGACCACAAATACAAATTCCATCTACACACCGTTGCCCAAGAGCACACACAAACCTATACACACCTCGGCCTAAACATCAGCGTCACAGGTCATTTCCACAAAGCTGTGAACAATCTGAGAGACAAGGCAAGAAGGGCCTTCTATGCCATCAAAAGGAACATAAAATTTGAAATACTAATTACGATCTGGCTAAAAATACTTGAATCAGTTATACAGAACCCTTTGTCCTTTATGGTTGTGAGGTCTGGGGTCCGCTCACCAACCAAGAATTCACAAAAAGAATTCACAAAAAGAATTCACAAAAAGAATTCACAAAAATAATTCACAAAAAGAATTCACAAAAAGAATTCACAAAAAGAATTCACAAAAAGAATTCACAAAAAGAATTCACAAAAAGAATTCACATAAAAAAAGGAATTGAGACTCTGCATGCATTAACACTTTTAATAGTGTTAGTTTATGGTTGTAAGTTCTGAGACTGCATGGAGAATTCTGAAGAAATATCAGAAAAATACAGAATTAGGCCGATATCCGCTAATTATCAAAATCCAGAAAAGAGACGCTAAATTCTACAACCCCCTAAAAGGAAGCGATTCCCAAACCTTCCATAACAAAGCCATCACCTACAGAGAGATGAACCTGGAGAAGAGTCCCCTAAGCAAGCTGGTCCTGGTGCTCTGTTTCACAAACACAAACACACCCCACAGAGCCCCAGTGTCATGTATTGTCATGTTGTGTCCTGTTCCTGTTCTTGTTTCTGTCCTTTCCCTTCACCCTGTCTCCCTCTGCTGGTCGTTATTAGGTTACCTTTTCTCCCCCTCTTTCCTCCAGCTGTTCCTTGTCTCCTCCTAACTACCTCGTCACCCCTTTTCCCACCTGTTCCCTTTTTCCCTCTGATTAGTCCTCTATATCTCTCTCTGTTTTTGTTTCTGTCTTTGTCGGATTCTTGTTTGTGTTATTCATGCCTGAACCAGACTATCGTCATGTTTGCTGCAACCTTGTCCTGTCCTGTCGGAATCTGCCGGTCCATCTGAGCCTACCTATGTTTTGTTATTAAAGAAGCTCTGTTTACGTTAATTCGCTTTTGGGTCCTCATTCACGCACCGTAACAGAAGAATCCGACCAAGAATGGACCCAGCGACTTCGGATCCTCTCCACTCAGCCGTCGAGATCCAGGGAGCGATGCTAGGCAGACACGAGCAGGAATTGTCTGCTGCTCGACATGCCGTTGAGACCCTGGCCACCCAAGTCTCCAACCTCACAGAACAGGTTCACCATCTCCGCCTCGATCCACCGGCCACTTCCAGGGCTTTCGAATCTCCGGAGCCCAGAATCAATAACCCGCCGTGTTACTCTGGGGAGCCCACTGAATGCCGCTCGTTCCTCACCCAGTGTGATATTGTGTTTTCTCTCCAGCCCAACACTTACTCCAGGAGCACTGCTCGTGTCGCCTACGTCATATCTCTCCTTACTGGACGGGCTCGTGAGTGGGGCACGGCAATCTGGGAGGCAAGGGCTGAGTGTACTAACCAGTATCAGGACTTTAAGGAGGAGATGATACGGGTTTTTGATCGATCTGTTTTTGGGGAGGAGGCTTCCAGGGCCCTGTCTTCCCTATGTCAAATCAAATCAAATCAAATCAAATCAAATTTTATTTGTCACATACACATGGTTAGCAGATGTTAGTGCGAGTGTAGCGAAATGCTTGTGCTTCTAGTTCCGACAATGCAGTAATAACAAGTAATCTAACTAACAATTCCAAAACTACTGTCTTGTACACAGTGTAAGGGGATAAAGAATATGTACATAAGGATATATGAATGAGTGATGGTACAGAGCAGCATAGGCAAGATACAGTAGATGGTATCGAGTACAGTATGTACAAATGAGATGAGTATGTAAACAAAGTGGCATAGTATAGTATAAAGTGGCTAGTGATACATGTATTACATAAGGATACCGTCGATGATATAGAGTACAGTATATACGTATGCATATGAGATGAATAATGTAGGGTAAGTAACATTTATATAAGGTAGCATTGTTTAAAGTGGCTAGTGATATATTTACGTCCTTTCCCATCAATTCCCATTATTAAAGTGGCTGGAGTTGAGTCAGTGTCAGTGTTAGTGGTGGCTGTTTAACAGTCTGATGGCCTTGAGATAGAAGCTGTTTTTCAGTCTCTCGGTCCCAGCTTTGATGCACCTGTACTGACCTCGCCTTCTGGATGATAGCGGGGTGAACAGGCAGTGGCTCGGGTGGTTGATGTCCTTGATGATCTTTATGGCCTTCCTGTGACATCGGGTGGTGTAGGTGTCCTGGAGGGCAGGTAGTTTGCCCCCGGTGATGCGTTGTGCAGACCTCACTACCCTCTGGAGAGCCTTACGGTTGAGGGCGGTGCAGTTGCCATACCAGGCGGTGATACAGCCCGCCAGGATGCTCTCGATTGTACATCTGTAGAAGTTTGTGAAGTTTGTGAGTGCTTTTGGTGACAAGCCGAATTTCTTCAGCCTCCTGAGGTTGAAGAGGCGCTGCTGCGCCTTCTTCACGATGCTGTCTGTGTGAGTGGACCAATTCAGTTTGTCTGTGATGTGTATGCCGAGGAACTTAAAACTTGCTACCCTCTCCACTACTGTTCCATCGATGTGGATAGGGGGGTGTTCCCTCTGCTGTTTCCTGAAGTCCACAATCATCTCCTTAGTTTTGTTGACGTTGAGTGTGAGGTTATTTTCCTGACACCACACTCCGAGGGCCCTCACCTCCTCCCTGTAGGCCGTCTCATCGTTGTTGGTAATCAAGCCTACCACTGCTGTGTCGTCCGCAAACTTGATGATTGAGTTGGAGGCGTGGGTGAACAGGGAGTACAGGAGAGGGCTCAGAACGCACCCTTGTGGGGCCCCAGTGTTGAGGATCAGCGGGGAGGAGATGTTGTTGCCTACCCTCACCACCTGGGGGCGGCCCGTCAGGAAGTCCAGTACCCAGTTGCACAGGGCGGGGTCGAGACCCAGGGTCTCGAGCTTGATGACGAGCTTGGAGGGTACTATGGTGTTGAATGCCGAGCTGTAGTCGATGAACAGCATTCTCACATAGGTATTCCTCTTGTCCAGATGGGTTAGGGCAGTGTGCAGTGTGGTTGAGATTGCATCGTCTGTGGACCTATTTGGGCGGTAAGCAAATTGGAGTGGGTCTAGGGTGTCAGGTAGGGTGGAGGTGATATGGTCCTTGACTAGTCTCTCAAAGCACTTCATGATGACGGATGTGAGTGCTACGGGGCGGTAGTCGTTTAGCTCAGTTACCTTAGCTTTCTTGGGAACAGGAACAATGGTGGCCCTCTTGAAGCATGTGGGAACAGCAGACTGGTATAGGGATTGATTGAATATGTCCGTAAACACACCGGCCAGCTGGTCTGCGCATGCTCTGAGGGCGCGGCTGGGGATGCCGTCTGGGCCTGCAGCCTTGCGAGGGTTAACACGTTTAAATGTCTTACTCACCTCGGCTGCAGTGAAGGAGAGACCGCATGTTTTCGTTGCAGGCCGTGTCAGTGGCACTGTATTGTCCTCAAAGCGGGCAAAAAAGTTATTTAGTCTGCCTGGGAGCAAGACATCCTGGTCCGTGACTGGGCTGGATTTCTTCCTGTAGTCCGTGATTGACTGTAGACCCTGCCACATGCTTCTTGTGTCTGATCCGTTGAATTGAGATTCTACTTTGTCTCTGTACTGGCGCTTAGCTTGTTTGATAGCCTTGCGGAGGGAATAGCTGCACTGTTTGTATTCGGTCATGTTACCAGACACCTTGCCCTGATTAAAAGCAGTGGTTCGCGCTTTCAGTTTCACACGAATGCTGCCATCAATCCACGGTTTCTGGTTAGGGAATGTTTTAATCGTTGCTATGGGAACGACATCTTCAACGCAAGTTCTAATGAACTCGCACACCGAATCTGCGTATTCGTCAATGTTGTTATCTGACGCAATACGAAACATCTCCCAGTCCACGTGATGGAAGCAGTCTTGGAGTGTGGAGTCAGCTTGGTCGGACCAGCGTTGGACAGACCTCAGCGTGGGAGCCTCTTGTTTTAGTTTCTGTCTGTAGGCAGGGATCAACAAAATGGAGTCGTGGTCAGCTTTTCCGAAAGGGGGGCTCCTTTCGGAAAAGGTAATCGATCCATAACAGACTACTCTATTGAGTTTCGCACTCTTGCTGCCTCCAGTGGCTGGAACGAGCCGGCTTTGCTCGCTCGTTTTCTGGAGGGTCTCCGCGCAGAGGTAAAGGATGAGATTCTCTCCCGGGAGGTTCCTTCCAGCGTGGATTCCTTGATTGAACTCGCTATTCGCATTGAGCGACGGGTTGATCTTCGTCACCGAGCTCCTGGAAAGGAGCTCGCGTTCTCCGTTGCCCCCCTCTCCGCATCACTACCATCTTCCTCTGCCGGCTCGGGTGCTGAGCCTATGCAGCTGGGAGGTATCCGCATCTCGACGAAGGAGAGGGAACGGAGAATCACCAACCGCCTCTGTCTCTATTGCGGTTCTGCTGGTCATTTTGTCACTTCATGTCCAGTAAAAGCCAGAGCTCATCAGTAAGCGGAGGGCTACTGGTGAGCGCTACTACTCCTGTCTCTCCTTCAAGATCCTGCACTACCTTGTCGGTCCATCTACGCTGGACCGGTTCGTCAGCTTCCTGCAGTGCCTTAATAGACTCTGGGGCGGAGGGCTGTTTTATGGACGAGACCTGGGCTCGGGAACATGACATTCCTCTCAGACAGTTAAGGGAGTCCACGGCCTTGTTCGCCCTGGATGGTAGTCCTCTCCCCAGGATTCAGCGTGAGACGCTACCTTTAACCCTCACTGTTTCTGGTAATCATAGCGAAACCATTTCTTTTTTAATTTTTCGTTCACCTTTTACACCTGTTGTTTTGGGCCATCCCTGGCTAGTTTGTCATAATCCTTCCATTAATTGGTCTAGTAATTCTATCCTCTCCTGGAACGTCTCTTGTCATGTGAAATGTTTAATGTCTGCTATCCCTCCTGTTTCCTCTGTCTCTTCTTCACAGGAGGAGCCTGGTGATTTGACAGGGGTGCCGGAGGAATATCACGATCTGCGCACGGTGTTCAGTCGGTCCAGGGCCACCTCTCTTCCTCCACACCGGTCGTATGATTGTAGTATTGATCTCCTTCCGGGAACCACTCCCCCCCGGGGTAGACTATACTCTCTGTCGGCTCCCGAACGTAAGGCTCTCAAAGATTATTTGTCTGTAGCTCTTGCCGCCGGTACCATAGTTCCCTCCTCCTCTCCCGCCGGAGCGGGGGTTTTTTTTGTTAAGAAGAAGGACGGGTCCCTGCGCCCCTGCATAGATTATCGAGGGCTGAATGACATAACAGTGAAGAATCGTTATCCGCTTCCTCTTATGTCTTCAGCCTTCGAGATCCTGCAGGGAGCCAGGTTTTTCACTAAGTTGGACCTTCGTAACGCTTACCATCTCGTGCGCATCAGGGAGGGGGACGAGTGGAAGACGGCGTTTAACACTCCGTTAGGGCACTTTGAATACCGGGTTCTTCCTTTCGGCCTCGCTAACGCTCCAGCTGTCTTTCAGGCATTAGTCAATGATGTCCTGAGAGACATGCTGAACATCTTTGTTTTCGTTTACCTTGACGATATCCTGATTTTTTCACCGTCACTCCAGATTCATGTTCAGCACGTTCGACGTGTCCTCCAGCGCCTTTTAGAGAATTGTCTGTTTGTGAAGGCTGAGAAGTGCTCTTTTCATGCCTCCTCCGTCACATTTCTCGGTTCTGTTATTTCCGCTGAAGGCATTAAGATGGATCCCGCTAAGGTCCAAGCTGTCATTGATTGGCCCGTCCCTAAGTCACGCGTCGAGCTGCAGCGCTTTCTCGGCTTCGCGAACTTCTATCGTCGTTTCATCCGTAATTTCGGTCAGGTGGCAGCTCCTCTCACAGCCCTTACTTCTGTCAAGACGTGCTTTAAGTGGTCCGTTTCCGCCCAGGGAGCTTTTGATCTCCTCAAGAATCGTTTTACATCCGCACCTATCCTTGTTACACCTGACGTCACTAGACAGTTCGTTGTCGAGGTTGACGCGTCAGAGGTGGGCGTGGGAGCCATTCTTTCTCAGCGCTCCCTCTCTGACGACAAGGTCCACCCTTGCGCGTATTTTTCTCATTGCCTGTCGCCGTCGGAACGTAACTATGATGTGGGAAACCGCGAACTGCTCGCCATCCGCTTAGCCCTAGGCGAATGGCGACAGTGGTTGGAGGGGGCGACCGTTCCTTTTGTCGTTTGGACTGACCATAGGAACCTTGAGTACACCCGTTCTGCCAAACGACTTAATGCGCGTCAGGCGCGCTGGGCGCTGTTTTTCGCTCGTTTCGAGTTCGTGATTTCTTATCGTCCGGGCTCTAAGAACACCAAGCCTGATGCTTTATCTCGTCTCTTCAGTTCTTCAGTAGCCTCCACTGACCCCGAGGGGATTCTCCCTGAGGGGCGTGTTGTCGGGTTGACTGTCTGGGGAATTGAGAGGCAGGTAAAGCAAGCACTCACTCAAACTCCGTCGCCGCGCGCTTGTCCTAGGAACCTTCTTTTCGTTCCCGTTCCTACTCGTCTGGCCGTTCTTCAGTGGGCTCACTCTGCCAAGTTAGCCGGCCACCCTGGCGTTCGGGGTACGCTTGCTTCCATTCGCCAGCGTTTTTGGTGGCCCACCCGGGAGCATGACACGCGTCGCTTCGTGGCTGCTTGTTCGGTCTGCGCGCAGACTAAGTCCGGTAACTCCCCTCCTGCCGGCCGTCTCAGGCCGCTTCCCATTCCCTCTCGACCGTGGTCTCACATCGCCTTAGATTTTGTCACCGGACTGCCTTCGTCAGCGGGGAAGACTGTTATTCTTACGGTTGTCGACAGGTTCTCTAAGGCGGCTCATTTTATTCCCCTTGCTAAGCTTCCTTCTGCTAAAGAGACGGCACAAATCATCATCGAGAATGTTTTCAGAATTCATGGCCTTCCGTCAGACGTCGTTTCGGACAGAGGTCCGCAATTCACGTCTCAATTTTGGAGGGAGTTTTGCCGTTTGATTGGGGCTTCAGTCAGTCTCTCTTCCGGCTTTCACCCCCAGTCTAACGGTCAAGCAGAACGGGCCAATCAGACTATTGGTCGCATCTTACGCAGTCTTTCTTTTCGCAACCCTGCGTCTTGGTCAGAACAGCTCCCCTGGGCAGAATACGCCCACAACTCGCTTCCTTCGTCTGCGACCGGGCTATCTCCTTTTCAGAGTAGCCTCGGGTACCAGCCTCCGCTGTTCTCATCTCAGTTCGCCGAGTCCAGCATCCCCTCCGCTCAGGTTTTTGTCCAACGTTGCGAGCGCACCTGGAAGAGGGTCAGGTCTGCACTTTGCCGTTATAGGGCGCAGACTGTGAGAGCTGCTAATAAGCGTAGAACTAAGAGTCCTAGATATTGTCGCGGTCAGAGAGTTTGGCTCTCCACTCAGAACCTTCGTCGCGTCCACCCGGTCTTCCATGTCTCCTGTGTCAAGCCCGTTCTTCGCGCCCCCGCTCGTCTTCCCCCCCCCCCCCCATCCTTGTCGAGGGCACACCCATCTACAGGGTCCGTAGGATTTTGGACATGCGTCCTCGGGGCCGTGGTCATCAGTACCTAGTAGATTGGGAGGGGTACGGTCCTGAGGAGAGGAGTTGGGTTCCCTCTCGGGACGTGCTGGACCGTGCGCTGATCGATGATTTCCTCCGTTGCCGCCAGGTTTCCTCCTCGAGTGCGCCAGGAGGCGCTCGGTGAGTGGGGGGGTACTGTCATGTATTGTCATGTTGTGTCCTGTTCCTGTTCTTGTTTCTGTCCTTTCCCTTCACCCTGTCTCCCTCTGCTGGTCGTTATTAGGTTACCTTTTCTCCCCCTCTTTCCCCCAGCTGTTCCTTGTCTCCTCCTAACTACCTCGTCACCCCTTTTCCCACCTGTTCCCTTTTTCCCTCTGATTAGTCCTCTATATCTCTCTCTGTTTTTGTTTCTGTCTTTGTCGGATTCTTGTTTGTGTTATTCATGCCTGAACCAGACTATCGTCATGTTTGCTGCAACCTTGTCCTGTCCTGTCGGAATCTGCCGGTCCATCTGAGCCTACCTATGTTTTGTTATTAAAGAAGCTCTGTTTACGTTAATTCGCTTTTGGGTCCTCATTCACGCACCGTAACACCCAGGACAACAGCACAATTAGACCCAACCAAATCATGAGAAAACAAAAAGATAATTACTTGACACTTTGGAAATACAACCTATATTTATGTTTATTTATTTTCCTTTTTGTACTTTAACTATTTGCATATCATTACAACACTGTATATAGACAAAATACTGCACAGCCAGAGCTAGGAACACAAGCATTTCGCTACACCCAAAATAACATCTACTAAACATGTGTATGTGACCAATACAATCTGATTTGATGTGACATTTGAAACGTCTTTATTATTTTGGAACTTTTGTAAGTTTAATGTTTACTGTTATTTATTTCACCTTTGTTAATTATCTTCTTCACTTTCTTTGGCAATGCAAACATATGTTTCCCATGCCAATAAAGCCCTTAAATTGAAATGAGAGAGAGAGAGATAGACAGAGAGACAGAGAGAGAGACAGAGGGAGAGAGAGAGAGAGACAGAAACAGAAACAGAGAGACAGAAACAGAGAGACAGAAACAGAGAGACAGAAACAGAGACAGAGACATAGACAGAGAGAGAGAGAGAGAGACATAGGGAGAGATAGACACAGAGACAGAGAGAGAGAGAGAGAGAGAGAGAGAGAGGGGGAGAGACAGAAAGAAAAAGACAGAGACAGAGAGAGAGACACAAACAGAGAGACAGAGACAGAGACAGAGAGGGGAATGTAATGAGAGGAGAGTAGCAGATGATGTGGCTGTGTCAGTTCCAAACAGAGCAGGATATATCCCTGAGTCTCTCATAATGTTCCCTTCCCATCAACACAAATCTATTTACAAACTCAAAAGAGGAGAAGCCAACTCCTGATGCCAGGCCACTAAAGCAGAGGCAGACTTGCCCACATCTCTGTTGCTAAGAGCATGGCACTAGTTACGATAAAGTTGTGGGTTTCATTGCTGCAAGATCACATCCAAAAAGATGTGTACACTCACTCGAGACGTCGATAGCTATATTATATGTCTTGGGACATCTTCATTTGTCTCAAGACATGGTGATGGCTGGGTATTGTAGTTAATTGACATGACAGGTTTAGTGTGTGTTTTTTTTATTATTTTTTTTTAACTATCCTTGTGGGCACCAGAAGTGGGGACATTTTGCAGGTCTCCACGAGAAAAAAAACACATTATTTTAGGCTTAATGTTTAGGGTTAGGCTTAGGGTTCTAGGTTTAGGGTTAGGCTTAGGGTTCTAGGTTTAGGGTTAGGCTTAGGGTTTAGGTTTAGGGTTAGGCTTAGGGTTTAGGTTTAGGGTCAGGCTTAGGGTTCTAGGTTTAGGGTTAGGCTTAGGGTTCCAGGTTTAGGGTCAGGCTTAGGGTTCTAGGTTTAGGCTTAGGGTTTAAGTTTGGGGTCAGGCTTAGGGTTCTAGGTTTAGGGTTAGGCTTAGGGTTCCAGGTTTAGGGTCAGGCTTAGGGTTTAGGTTTAGGGTTAGGCTTAGGGTTCTAGGTTTAGGGTCAGGCTTAGGGTTTAGGTTTAGAGTTAGGCTTAAGGTTCTAGGTTTAAGGTCAGGCTTAGGGCTTAGGTTTAGGGTTAGGCTTAGGGTTCTAGGTTTAAGGTCAGGCTTAGGGTTTAGGGTTAGGGTTAGGCTTAGGCTTAGTGTTTAGGGTTAGGCTTAGGGTTCTAGGTTTAGGGTTAGGCTTAGGGTTCTAGGTTTAAGGTCAGGCTTGGGGTTTAGGTTTAGGGTTAGGGTTAGGCTTAGGGTTTAGGTTTAAGGTCAGGCTTAGTGTTTAGGTTTAGGGTTAGGCTTAGGGTTCTAGGTTTAAGGTCGGGCTTAGGGTTTAGGGTTAGGCTTAGGGTTTAGGCTTAGAGTTAGAATTAATGTTTGGGTTAGGAGTTGAGTCTAGTTTTAGGGCTAGAGTTAGGGGTTAAGAAAAGGTATAGGGTTAAGGTTAGGGCTATGGTTAGGTTAAGGGTTAGAAGTTAGGGTTAGGAGTTGAGTCTAGTTTTAGGGCTAGAGTTAGGGGTTAAGATAAGGTTTAGGGTTAAGGTTAGGGCTATGATTAGGTTAAGAAGTTAGGGTTAGGAGTTGAGTCTAGTTTTAGGGCTAGAGTTAGGGGTTAAGATAAGGTTTAGGGTTAAGGTTAGGGCTATGGTTAGGTTAAGGGTTATAAGTTAGGGTTAGGAGTTGAGTCTAGTTTTAGGGCTAGAGTTAGGGGTTAAGATAAGGTTTAGGGTTAAGGTTAGGGCTATGGTTAGGTTAAGGGTTAGATATAGGGTTAGGGGTTAGAGACAATAGGATTTTGGATGAGAATCAATTATTTGGTCCCCACATGGACAGCAATACAAAACTGTGTGTGTGTGCATGCTTCCGTTTGTATAAGTGTGTGTACAGACATGTTGAGAGACATGGTATAAAACCAGCCTAGTGGTTAGAGCGTTGGACTAAACCGGAAGGTTGCAAGTTCAAACCCCTGACCTGACAAGGTGCAAATTTGTCGTTCTGCCCCCTGAACAGGCAGTTAACCCACTGTTCCTAGGCCGTCATTAAAAAATAAGAATTTGTTCTTAACTGACTTGCCTAGTAAAATAAAGGTAAAAACATGTTTTTTTTTTAAAGTGTGTGAACGATGCTGACAAAGAAGAGCTCTCCAGTAAGTACCAAAACATTCATGGGGCCATTTTCTCAAAAGTGGGGTTACAAGTTTATCAACTTTCAAAGCAGAATTATTTTTCAACTTTTCTAGCTCTGAATCTCTACTTTTATCCAATGTAAAAACACTATTTCAAATGTTGCTACATAAGACCGAATCGAGCCGGTCGGTCACATTTGTGTGTTGGCCAAGGTAGCAGGTAGCCTCGCAGTTAAGAGCATTGAGCCAGTAACTGAAACTCAGAGGTTGCTGGTTCGTATCCTCGAGCTCTGGATAAGAGTATCTGCTAAATCAGGGGTTCCCAAACTTTTTTTACACACACCACACGCACGCACGCACACACACACGCGCACACGCACGCACGCACGCACACACACACACACACACACACACACACACACACACACACACACACACACACACACACACACACACACACACACACACACGCTGGAGAGGAGTGTTGGTTCAGTGTCTAAATAAGTCAATCCTCCCAGGACGTTTTAATGCAGAGCTACTGAAAGCCCAGGGGACCTGTCTGCTCTAGTGTGTGTGTTCCTAGGGGGAGCTGCTCCAATATGGGCTGTCTATGGGGGGGGGAAGGGCACTGCGGGGGAGATTTTAATTTTCAATGAGAAGATCCCAAGTGGCCCTGCATTACTCTGCTCCAGGGAGGAGAAGACAGGAAAAGAGGAGAGAACATTTTTTTTAAAGAGAAAAAAAATCTCCCATCTGATCCTGAAATGGAAAAAAACAGTGTTGAGAGAATTCCAGAAGTTTGGGGGGGATGGGGGGGGGGGGACATTTGAATTTTAACTGATGATGTGAGCAGTAGGGGTTACTACGTGGGGTAGATGGGGGGGTAGGGGTTACAACGTGGGGGGGGGGGGGGGGGGGGGGGCATTTTTATTTTAACTGATGATATGAGCAGTAGGGGTAGATTTCTCCAGAACTGATTATGATCAATAGTCTCTGACCTAAAGTACGTGGACTAATGATTAGTGTAAATAAATATATATTCTCAATCCCCATTCCGCAAGACTAAAGAAGGCACAGTTGATATGCATCTCAGTAAATTGTATGCAGTAGAAGGACTAAACACCTCCCTCTGCAACTGGATCCTGGACTTCCTGACGGGCTGCCCCCAGGTGGTAAGGGTAGGTAATAACACATCCGCCACGCTGACCCCCTCAGGGGTGAGTGCTCAGTCCCCTCCTGTACTCCCTGTTCACCCACTACTATGTGGCCGTGCACGACTCCAACACCATCATCAAGTTTGCTGATGACACGATGAGACCGCCTATTTGGAGGAGGTCAGTGACCTGGCAGTGTGGTGCTAGGACAACAACCTCTCCCTCACTGTCAGCAAGACAAAAGAGCTGGCAGTGGACTTCAAGAAATGGAGGGCAGAACACACCCCGATTCGCATCGACGGGGGGCCCTCAGTGGAGCAGGTCGAGAGCTTTAGGATCCTCCGTGTCCACATCACTAGGGACCTATCATGGTCCACACAAACCAACGCAGTCGTGAAGAGGGCACGACAACACCTCTTCCCCCTCAGCGGACTGAAAAGATTTAGCATGGGCCCTCAGATCAGAGGGTAGTGCGTATGGCCCAGCACATTACTGGGGCCGAACTCCCTGCAATCCAGGATCTCTATACCAAGCGGTGTCAGAGGAAGGCCCTCTTCTAGCCACCCAAGTCTTAGACTGTCCTCTCTATATCGCACGGCAAGAGGTACCGGAGCGCAAAGGATCCTGAACAGCTTCTACCAACAAGCCATAAGAGTACTAAATAGTTAACCTGCATTGACCGTTTTCTAACTCTTTTAGACTCTATGCACACACACTACTCTACCCACAAACTGGACTCTACCCACACACTGAACTCTACCCACACACTACTCTACTCACAAACTGGACTCTACCCACACACTGAACTCTACCCACACACTGGACTCTACCCACACACTGGACTCTACCCACACACTGGACTCTACCCACACACTGAACTCTACCCACACACTGGACTCTACCCACACACTGAACTCTACCCACAAACTGGACTCTACCCACACACTGGACTCTACCCACACACTGGACTCTACCCACACACTGGACTCTACCCACACACTGGACTCTACCCACACACTGGACTCTACCCACACACTGAACTCTACCCACACACTGGACTCTACCCACACACTGGACTCTACCCACACACTGGACTCTACCCACACACTGGACTCTACCCACACACTGGACTCTACCCACACACTGGACTCTACCCACACACTGGACTCTACCCACACACTGGACTCTACCCACACACTGAACTCTACCCACACACTGAACTCTACCCACACACTGGACTCTACCCACAAACTGGACTCTACCCACACACTGGACTCTACCCACACACTGGACTCTACCCACACACTGGACTCTACCCAACACACTGGACTCTACCCACACACTGGACTCTACCCACACACTGGACTCTACCCACACACTGGACTCTACCCACACACTGGACTCTACCCACACACTGGACTCTACCCACACACTGGACTCTACCCACACACTGGACTCTACCCAACACACTGGACTCTACCCACACACTGGACTCTACCCACACACTGGACTCTACCCACACACTGGACTCTACCCACACACTGGACTCTACCCACACACTGGACTCTACCCACACACTGGACTCTACCCAACACACTGGACTCTACCCAACACACTGGACTCTACCCACACACTGGACTCTACCCACACACTGGACTCTACCCACACACTAGACTCTACCCACACACTGGACTCTACCCACACACTGGACTCTACCCACACACTGGACTCTACCCACACACTGGACTCTACCCACACACTGGACTCTACCCAACACACTGGACTCTACCCAACACACTGGACTCTACCCAACACACTGGACTCTACCCACAAACTGGACTCTACCCACACACTACTCTACCTCACACACTGAACTCTACCCACACACTACTCTACCTCACACACTGAACTCTACCCACACACTACTCTACACAACACACTGGACTCTACCCAACACACTGGACTCTACCCACACACTGGACTCTACCCAACACACTGGACTCTACCCACACACTGGACTCTACCCACACACTGAACTCTACCCACACACTGGACTCTACCCACACACTGGACTCTACCCACACACTGGACTCTACCCAACACACTGGATTCTACCCACACACTGAACTCTACCCAACACACTGAACTCTACCCAACACACTGGACTCTACCCAACACACTGGACTCTACCCAACACACTGGACTCTACCCAACACACTGGACTCTACCCAACACACTGGACTCTACCCAACACACTGGACTCTACCCACACACTGGACTCTACCCACACACTGAACTCTACCCACACACTGGACTCTACCCACACACTGGACTCTACCCAACACACTGGATTCTACCCACACACTGAACTCTACCCACACACTGGACTCTACCCAACACACTGGACTCTACCCAACACACTGGACTCTACCCAACACACTGGACTCTACCCACACACTGAACTCTACCCACACACTGAACTCTACCCACACACTGAACTCTACCCACACACTGAACTCTACCCACACACTGAACTCTACCCGTCTCTCTCTCTCTCTCTCTCTCTCTCTCTCTCTCTCTCTCTCTCTCTCTCTCTCTCTCTCTCTCTCTCTCTCTCTCTCTCTCTCTCTCTCTCTCTCTCTCTCTCTCTCTCTCTCTCTCTCTCTCTCTCTCTCTCTCTCTCTCTCTCTCTCTCTCTCTCTCTCTCTCTCTCTCTCTCTCTCTCTCTCTCTCTCTCTCTCTCTCTCTCTCTAACCAGGTGTTGTTTTTACAGGGCCAACCCACATATAACAAGTCCTATAAAAATAGACAAAACAAGTCCTCGAGAGAAGAAACACATTTTCCCCTCTGTCTGTCTTACTTCCCTTTCTCTGTCACCATCTCTAATCTCTCCATCCTTTCATCTCTTTCTCTGTCACACACACAAACAGCGTGGAGAGGAGGGGGAAGCCCAGCCTAGCTCTGTGGCATGGTTGAAAAGCTCTCTGCCTGCAATCTGTCAGCCTGATCTGCTGGAGCTCTGGGCTCTCTGAGCACACACACACACACCACACACACCCACACCACACACACACCACACACACACCACACCACACCACACTCACACACACAAACACACACACACACACACCACACACACACACACACACACACACACACCACACCACACCACACACACACACTCCAGCTTTGCCAGGGGATCTCTTAATGAGGTCACTTGCACTTATCTGCAGAGGCTGGGGGTGAGACGGCCTCACAAACACACACATGCCTGCTCTGGGCTCTCCCTCCCTTTCCCTCCCCCTTCTCATCCTGCCCCCAACACTCAGCTCTCCTTGTGCTTTCGCTCTCATCATTCCTCTCGCTCTCTCCTCCATCCCTTCCTTTCGCTCTCTCTCTCTCGCTTTCTCTCCTCCTGACACAGCATATAACAGCATCTTTAGATAGGTAGAGCCAGCAGCCTGACAGGTGGACCATGTGCTGGGGACAATAAAAGGCCACTCTAAAATGTGCCATTTTGTCACACAACACAATGCTACAGATGTCTCATGTTTTGAAGGAATGTGCAATTGGCATGCTTGACTGCAGGAATGTCCACCAAAGCTGTTGCCAGGGAATTTAATATTAATTTCTCTACCATAAGCTGTGTCCAACATCATTTTTGAAAATGTGGCAGTACATCCAACTGGCCTCAGACCACGTGTAACCATGCATCCGGCTTCTTCACCCCGGGGGTTTCATCTGAGACCAGCCACCCGGATCTCTGATGAAACTGTGGGTGAATCCCGGTTTCAAATGTACCGGACAGATGGCTGATGTCAGGATGTGAACGCCCCGTGGTGGCGGTGGGGTTATGGTGTGGGCAGGCATAAGCTACGCACAACGGAAACAACTGCATCTTAAACGATGGTCATTTGAATGCACAGAATTACTGTGAAGAGATCCTGAGGCCCACTGTCATGCCAACCATTCTCAGGTAATTCTCAGGTCAACAACCATTCTCAGGTAATTCTCAGGTCAACAACCATACTCAGGTCAACCATTCTCAGGTCAACAACCATTATCAGGTCAACCATTCTCAGGTCAACAACAATTCTCAGGTAATTCTCAGGTCAACAACCATTCTCAGGAAATTCTGAGGTCAACAACCATACTCAGGTAATTCTCAGGTCAACAACAATTCCCAGGTAATTCTGAGGTCAACAACCATTCTCAGGTCAACAACCATTCTCAGGTCAACAACCATTCTCAGGAAATTCTGAGGTCAACAACCATACTCAGGTAATTCTCAGGTCAACAACAATTCCCAGGTAATTCTGAGGTCAACAACAATTCTCAGGTAATTCTGAGGTCAACAACCATTCTCAGGTCAACAACCATTCTCAGGTCAACAACCATTCTCAGGTAATTCTCAGGTCAACAACAATTCCCAGGTAATTCTCAGGTCAACAACCATTCTCAGGTCAACAACCATTCTCAGGTCAACAACCATACTCAGGTAATTCTCAGGTCAACAACAATTCCCAGGTAATTCTGAGGTCAACAACCATTCTCAGGTCAACAACCATTCTCAGGTCAACAACCATACTCAGGTAATTCTCAGGTCAACAACAATTCCCAGGTAATTCTCAGGTCAACACCCATTCTCAGGTCAACAACCATACTCAGGTCAACAACCATACTCAGGTAATTCTCAGGTCAACAACCATACTCCGGTAATTCTCAGGTCAACAAAATTCTCAGGTAATTCTCAGGTCAACAACCATTCTCAGGTCAACAACCATTCTCAGGTCAACAAGCATTCTCAGATAAGGCCTTTAGTTAGGGCCCAGTTATCCTCAGGCTTTAGTTAGGGCCCAGTTATCCTCAGCCTTTAGTTAGGGCCCAGTTATCCTCTTCCTTTAGTTAGGGCCCAGTTATCCTCAGCCTTTAGTTAGGGCCCAGTTATCCTCTGCCTTTAGTTAGGGCCCAGTTATCCTCAGCCTTTAGTTAGGGCCCAGTTATCCTCTGCCTTTAGTTAGGGCCCAGTTATCCTCTGCCTTTAGTTAGGGCCCAGTTATCCTCTGCCTTTAGTTAGGGCCCAGTTATCCTCAGTCTTTAGTTAGGGCCCAGTTATCCTCTGCCTTTAGTTAGGGCCCAGTTATCCTCTGTCTTTAGTTAGGGCCCAGTTATCCTCTGCCTTTAGTTAGGGCCCAGTTATCCTCTGCCTTTAGTTAGGGCCCAGTTATCCTCAGTCTTTAGTTAGGGCCCAGTTATCCTCTGCCTTTAGTTAGGGCCCAGTTATCCTCTGTCTTTAGTTAGGGCCCAGTTATCCTCTGCCTTTAGTTAGGGCCCAGTTATCCTCTGCCTTTAGTTAGGGCCCAGTTATCCTCTGTCTTTAGTTAGGGCCCAGTTATCCTCTGCCTTTAGTTAGGGCCCAGTTATCCTCTGCCTTTAGTTAGGGCCCAGTTATCCTCAGTCTTTAGTTAGGGCCCAGTTATCCTCTGCCTTTAGTTAGGGCCCAGTTATCCTCTGTCTTTAGTTAGGGCCCAGTTATCCTCTGCCTTTAGTTAGGGCCCAGTTATCCTCTGCCTTTAGTTAGGGCCCAGTTATCCTCTGCCTTTAGTTAGTCCTCTGTCTTTAGTTAGGGCCCAGTTATCCTCTGCCTTTAGTTAGGGCCCAGTTATCCTCTGCCTTTAGTTAGTCCTCTGTCTTTAGTTAGGGCCCAGTTATCCTCTGCCTTTAGTTAGGGCCCAGTTATCCTCTGCCTTTAGTTAGGGCCCAGTTATCCTCAATCTTTAGTTAGGGCCCAGTTATCCTCTGCCTTTAGTTAGGGCCCAGTTATCCTCAGTCTTTAGTTAGGGCCCAGTTATCCTCTGCCTTTAGTCAGGGCCCAGTTATCCTCTGCCTTTAGTTAGGGCCCAGTTATCCTCTGCCTTTAGTTAGTCCTCTGCCTTTAGTTAGGGCCCAGTTATCCTCTGCCTTTAGTTAGGGCCCAGTTATCCTCAGGCTTTAGTTAGGGCCCAGTTATCCTCTGCCTTTAGTTAGTCCTCTGCCTTTAGTTAGGACCCAGTTATCCTCTGCCTTTAGTTAGTCCTCTGTCTTTAGTTAGGGCCCAGTTATCCTCTGCCTTTAGTTAGGGCCCAGTTATCCTCTGCCTTTAGTTAGGGCCCAGTTATCCTCTGCCTTTAGTTAGGGCCCAGTTATCCTCTGCCTTTAGTTAGGGCCCAGTTATCCTCAGGATTTAGTTAGGGCCCAGTTATCCTCTGCCTTTAGTTAGTCCTCTGTCTTTAGTTAGGACCCAGTTATCCTCAGGATTTAGTTAGGGCCCAGTTATCCTCTGCCTTTAGTTAGTCCTCTGTCTTTAGTTAGGACCCAGTTATCCTCAGGATTTAGTTAGGGCCCAGTTATCCTCTACCTTTAGTTAGGGCCCAGTTATCCTCAGGATTTAGTTAGGGCCCAGTTATCCTCTGCCTTTAGTTAGGGCCCAGTTATCCTCAGGATTTAGTTAGGGCCCAGTTATCCTCTGCCTTTAGTTAGGGCCCAGTTATCCTCTGCCTTTAGTTAGGGCCCAGTTATCCTCTGCCTTTAGTTAGGGCCCAGTTATCCTCAGGATTTAGTTAGGGCCCAGTTATCCTCAGCCTTTAGTTAGGGCCCAGTTATCCTCTGCCTTTAGTTAGGGCCCAGTTATCCTCAGGATTTAGTTAGGGCCCAGTTATCCTCAACAATATGGTCTGAAAATCCTGGCTCACAATATGCCGGTTTGTGAAGTGATTAATAATTCCTATTGGAATCTAGCCAGAGAGAGGATATCCAACCATTTTAATATTGGAACAATAAACTGGAAAAAACCAAGTTATTTATCTTTGTGTAGTATAAGATCACATAATCAATCCCATGTGCAGAAACATAGATATTAATGAGGTCCCTTCCCACGGCCTTACTCTGAGACCGTTAATGAAAAATGAACTCAACACAGTTGAAGAACAAACAACAACAAAAAACGAACAACAGAAATAACATAATGTCCTGTTCAGTGGTGACCTGTAGGTAAGGTGACAAACATTCTTAACACTGATTTGGGGTTATATATACAGTGGACGAGGAGGGGTGCTTGGTAGTAACTTTTTAGGTCAGTTGAAATGAAGAAATGTTTCTGCTTTTAATGATGTAGCTATTGGGCCAATAAAGGTCTTCTTTTTCCACCATAATTTGCAAATAAATTCATAAAAAATCCTACAGTGTGATTTTCTGGATTTTTTTTTTTCTCCTCATTCTGTCTGTCATAGTTGAAGTGTACCTATTAAAGAAAATTACAGGCCTCTCTCATCTTGTTAAGTGGGAGAACTTGCACAATTGATGGCTGACTAAATACTTTTTTGCCCCACTGTAGCTATTGGGCCAATAAAGTTTTTTTTTTTTTTTTTTAATAAAAACAATCTCTCTCTGTGGATGGAGATGTGGAACAGCTGGATCAGCCAGCTGTTTGAGTATACTCTACACTACACTACTGTACGCTATGTGTGTGCACACGCATTAACCTGTGTGTTTCTTAGTTCCTGCCTGCGTGCACATTAGAGTGTGTGTGTCCAAGCGTATACATCTGTGTGTGTTTATGTGTTATGTATTCTCTCTCTTACCAGGAGGCAGAGAGTGTCCTGGCCGGGGCTGTGGGGCTGTGTGGCTGAATGTAGTATACAGCAGTAGTATACAGCAGTAGGATACAGCAGTAGTATACATCAGTAGGGTAGTGCAGTAGTATACAGCAGTAGTATACAGCAGTAGGGTACAGCAGTAGTATACAGCAGTAGTATACAGCAGTAGTATACAGCAGTAGTATACAGCAGTAGCATACATCAGTAGTATACAGCAGTAGTATACAGCAGTAGTATACAGCAGTAGTATACAGCAGTAGTATACAGCAGTAGTATACAGCAGTAGTGTACAGCAGTAGCATACATCAGTAGTATACAGCAGTAGTATACAGCAGTAGTATACAGCAGTAGTATACAGCAGTAGTATACAGCAGTAGCATACATCAGTAGTATACAGCAGTAGTATACAGCAGTAGTGTACATCAGTAGTATACAGCAGTAGTATACAGCAGTAGTATACATCAGTAGTATACAGCAGTAGTGTACAGCAGTAGTATACAGCAGTAGTATACAGCAGTAGTATACAGCAGTAGTATACAGCAGTAGTATACATCAGTAGTATACAGCAGTAGTGTACAGCAGTAGTATACAGCAGTAGTATACAGCAGTAGTATACATCAGTAGTATACAGCAGTAATGTACAGCAGTAGTATACAGTAGTAGTATACAGCAGTAGTATACAGCAGTAGTATACAGCAGTAGTATACAGCAGTAGTATACAGCAGTAGTGTACAGCAGTAGTATACAGCAGTAGTGTACAGCAGTTGTATACAGCAGTAGTATACAGTAGTAGTATACAGCAGTAGTATACAGCAGTAGTATACATCAGTAGTATACAGTAGTAGAAGACAGCAGTAGTATACAGCAGTAGTGTACAGCAGTAGTATACAGCAGCAGTGTAGTGCAGTAGTATACAGTAGTAGTGTATAGCAGTAGTATACAGCAGTAGTATACAGCAGTAGTGTAGTGCAGTAGTATACAGCAGTAGTATACAGCAGTGGTATACAGCAGTATTATACAGCAGTAGTATACAGTAGTAGCATAGTGCAGTAGTATACAGCAGTAGTATACAGCAGTAGTATACAGCAGTGGTATACAGCAGTAGCATAGTGCAGTAGTATACAGCAGTAGGGTAGTGCAGTAGTATACAGCAGTAGGGTAGTGCAGTAGTATACAGCAGTAGTATACAGCAGTAGTATACAGCAGTAGTATACAGCAGTGGTATACAGCAGTAGTATACAGCAGTAGTATACAGCAGTAGCATAGTGCAGTAGTATACAGCAGTAGTATACAGCAGTAGCATAGTGCAGTAGTATACAGCAGTAGGGTAGTGCAGTAGTATACAGCAGTAGGGTAGTGCAGTAGTATACAGCAGTAGGGTACAGCAGTAGTATACATCAGTAGTATACATCAGTAGTATACAGCAGTAGTATACAGCAGTAGTATACAGCAGTGGTATACAGCAGTAGTATACAGCAGTAGTATACAGCAGTAGTATACAGCAGTAGGGTAGTGCAGTAGTATACAGCAGTAGTATACAGCAGTAGTATACAGCAGTAGTATACAGCAGTAGTATACAGCAGTAGTGTACAACAGTAGTATACAGCAGTAGGGTAGTGCAGTAGTATACAGCAGTAGTATACAGCAGTAGCATACAGCAGCAGTGTAGTGCAGTAGTATACAGCAGTAGTGTACAGCAGTAGTATACAGCAGTAGTATACAGCAGTAGTATACAGCAGTAGGGTACAGCAGTAGTATACAGCAGTAGGGTACAGCAGTAGTATACAGCAGTAGTGTACAGCAGTAGGGGACAGCAGTAGTATACAGCAGTAGTGTACAGCAGTAGTGTACAGCAGTAGTATACAGCAGTAGTGTACAGCAGTAGTATACAGTAGTAGCATACAGCAGTAGTATACAGCAGTAGTATACAGCAGTAGTGTACAGCAGTAGTATACAGCAGTAGTATACAGCAGTAGTATACAGCAGTAGTATACAGCAGTAGCATACATCAGTAGTATACAGCAGTAGTATACAGCAGTAGTATACATCAGTAGTATACAGCAGTAGTATACAGCAGTAGTATACATCAGTAGTATACAGCAGTAGTGTACAGCAGTAGTATACAGTAGTAGTATACAGCAGTAGTATACAGCAGTAGTATACAGCAGTAGTATACAGCAGTAGTATACATCAGTAGTATACAGCAGTAGTGTACAGCAGTAGTATACAGCAGTAGTGTACAGCAGTAGTATACAGCAGTAGGGTACAGCAGTAGTATACAGCAGTAGGGTACAGCATTAGTATACAGCAGTAGTATACAGCAGTAGTATACAGTAGTAGTATACAGCAGTAGTATACAGCAGTAGTATACAGCAGTAGTATACAGCAGTAGTATACAGCAGTAGTGTACAGCAGTAGTATACAGCAGTAGTATACAGTAGTAGTATACAGCAGTAGTATACAGCAGTAGTATACAGTAGTAGAAGACAGCAGTAGTATACAGCAGTAGTGTACAGCAGTAGTATACAGCAGCAGTGTAGTGCAGTAGTATACAGTAGTAGTGTATAGCAGTAGTATACAGCAGTAGTATACAGCAGTAGTGTAGTGCAGTAGTATACAGCAGTAGTATACAGCAGTGGTATACAGCAGTATTATACAGCAGTAGTATACAGTAGAAGCATAGTGCAGTAGTATACAGCAGTAGTATACAGCAGTGGTATACAGCAGTAGCATAGTGCAGTAGTATACAGCAGTAGGGTAGTGCAGTAGTATACAGCAGTAGGGTAGTGCAGTAGTATACAGCAGTAGTATACAGCAGTAGTATACAGCAGTAGTATACAGCAGTGGTATACAGCAGTAGTATACAGCAGTAGTATACAGCAGTAGTATACAGCAGTGGTATACAGCAGTAGTATACAGCAGTAGCATAGTGCAGTAGTATACAGCAGTAGTATACAGCAGTAGTATACAGCAGTGGTATACAGCAGTAGGGTAGAGTAGCATTAAGGTACCAGATGGTCTGACACTAAGGCCTGTTCAGACGGAAGGGAGGAAGTAGAGCTGTAGGTTAAGCCACCGTTACAGAGGCTTAATCAGGACTAATCTCTATCAACTAAGGTTGACGGATCACGTGACGCCAACAATCAGCTTCATATGGACATAAAAAAAAATAACAATTCATTTTTTGCAATTATTTTTTAAATAATAATAATAATACAAACCATTAAAGGTTTTTATTCTAATCTAATTCAACCTAGCACTGTCAACATCCACCAAACCACACAGCTAGAGGTCAGGGGTTAGGGTTCAGGAGTTAGGGACCATCCATGTCAGTGGGAAAATGTCCTGCTGCCTTGCCCTGCGGTGCTGTCACACTTGGCAGGTTGGTGATGTCAGGAAGCGTCCCAGTCTGTCACCCAAAACTGACAGGACGTCCCCATGTGCCAACACGGCCCAGGCACACAGAGAGGAAAGCTGGCAGGCAGGGAGACCAGGCATATAGGCACGGGGGGGACGTGCAGGGAGGGATGGAGACGATCTGTCGCAGGATCTCCGAGCCCTGTTCCCCAACGCCAGGACCCCAGAGGCCCACAGGCTGTTAACACTGACCGACAGACAGACTGTACGTATGCATGAATGGAACAAAACGGTATGGCCTTCTACCTCAGTGCATCTAGACAGTCTGTACTTTCACAAAGCCAGCAGACAGGATCTATACAAGACAAAGACTGTGTACGCATAAATGGATGTACCTCTCTCTACCTCTAGGAATGAAGGAGGGCCACTGCAATCAGACACACGCTGTACAATACTGAACCGTGTCCCGTTAGACGGTCCAGGTTAGTGGTAGAGCATGTGTTATCACGCTCTCTTCATTTTCCCAATTAGAGCATTTGGCACTTTTGTCATAAGAAAGCTGTTGTATGTCAGAGAGGGTAATAATGACAAGATGACGATCATAAAAATCTACGAATATCTCTTCATGTTGCAACGCAAAGCCAATGATACTGTAAAGCTTTACCGTGATAATTACTCATTTGACCAGATGATCAAGACATCTGATCTGAAAAGGATCTTAGTATAGAACAGACTACCACATATGATCTGAAAAGCAGTCAAGTATAGAACAGACTACCACATCTTCACTGTATAATCTCTCGTTGTTTAACACCAAAACAAAATGGCAGCTCAGAAATCTGCTGCAACAAACCGAAATTCAGACAATATGTTGCTGTCTGTATGAGATTGCTTTTCTTCTAAAAACACATCTGTGCTGCCTCTTCGTGGTTTTGTGAAGAGGGATGGGGGTTTGGGTTTGTCGTAGCAATAGAGGGATTTTATAGTTATCTGATATTTGGTGGAAACTGGACACTGGACAAGGAGAAAGAGAGAGAAAGAGAGAGAGAGAGAGAGAGAGTGGGGGATGGAAGAGAGAGTAAGGGAGAGATAAAGCCCCTTGAATTGAATTGGGAGAGACAGAGAGAAACTGAGAGACGGAGTGCGAAAGAGACGAAGATGAAGAGAGGAAGAGGAAGTGGAAAAGATGAAGATGGAGAGAGGAAGAGAAGAAGAGGAAGGTGAAGTGGGAAGAGAGGAAGAGGGAGAAAGGGAGGTGTTGGTGAGTTAGTGTGAAAGAGAACGAAAACAGAGGTGTTGGATCAAATCTCCTGAGGCAGACAGTCTTCACACACACACACACACACAAATACACACGCCTCACTCTTCACACATTCACAGATTAGACAGAGGAATACAGTGAAAGCTTACAGTACGGGGTGACAGGAAGCCCAGCCGTTAAGAGTGTTGGACCAGTAACTGAAAGGTTTGTGGTTCAAATCCCTGAGATGGTCCTGTAAGTGGCTCTGGATGAGAGTGACTAACTCAGTAAAAACAGTCCTCATGCCAGACAGAGGGCACAATTAGAGATGTGGGTAATGTCCGAACAGCCTACACTCCTGCCTGTATGCACCTGTTATCGTAAGTGGCGCACATACATTTGGGGTCACATGGTTACCCTGTCTGCAGTAGGAATGTATGTGTGGTCATGAGAAAGGCAGATTGAGCCGATTCAGCAGTATTGGACCCCCCCGTAGCTGCTTTCGGTTAACTCGCATAACAAACTAATTTATGAAACGTCCTGACCGAACTGACTACTTCAGGAAACAGTAATACAGGAAACAGTGCTTCAGGAAACAGTGATTCAGGAAACAGAGATTCAGGAAACAGTGCTTCAGGAAACAGGGAGCAGGAAACAGTGATTCAGGAAACAGTGCTTCAGGAAACAGGGTTTCAGGAAACAGGGTTTCAGGAAACAGTGATTCAGGAAACAGGGTTTCAGGAAACAGTGATTCAGAAAACAGGGGTTCAGGAAACAGTAATACAGGAAACAGTGCTTCAGGAAACAGTACTTCAGGAAACAGGATTTCAGGAAACAGTGATCAGGAAACAGGGTTTCAGGAAACAGTGCTTCAGGAAACAGTGATTCAGGAAACAGTGCTTCAGGAAACAGTAATACAGGAAACAGTGCTTCAGGAAACAGGGATCAGGAAAGAGTGCTTCAGGAAACATGATTTCAGGAAACAGTGATTCAGGAAACAGGAGTTTCAGGAAATAGGGATTCAGGGAACAGTGCTTCAGGAAACAGGATTTCAGGAAACAGTTATTCAGGAAACAGTTATTCAGGAAACAGGATTTCAGGAAATAGGGATTCAGGGAACAGTGCTTCAGGAAACAGGGATTTAGGGAACAGTGCTTCAGGAAACAGGATTTCAGGAAACAGTGCTTCAGGAAACAGTGCTTCATGAAACAGGATTTCAGGAAACAGTGCTTCAGGAAACAGTGCTTCAGGAAACAGGATTTCAGGAAACAGTGTGTCAGGAAACAGGATTTCAGGAAACAGTGCTTCAGGAAACAGTACTTCAGGAAACAGGATTTCAGGAAACAGTGCTTCAGGAAACACTAAAGCCAGCTAGCTACTGATGCAACCCTAAGTAACAGTACAGATGAAGATGAACAATGACCAGGTCTACTGTACATCTTACTGTAGAAATGATCAGGTCTACTGTACATCTTACTGTAGAAATTATCAAGCCTACTGTACATCTTACTGTAGAAATGACCAGGTCTACTGTACATCTTACTGTAGAAATTATCAAGCCTACTGTACATCTTACTGTAGAAATGATCAGGTCTACTGTACATCTTACTGTAGAAATGATCAGGCCTACTGTACATCTTGCTGTAGAAATGATCAGGTCTACTGTACATCTTGCTGTAGAAATTATCAGGTCTACTGTACATCTTACTGTAGAAATGATCAGGCCTACTGTACATCTTACTGTGGAAATGATCAGGTCTACTGTACATCTTGCTGTAGAAATTATCAGGTCTACTGTACATCTTACTGTAGAAATTATCAGGCCTACTGTACATCTTACTGTGGAAATGATCAGGTCTACTGTACATCTTACTGTAGAAATGATCAGGCCTACTGTACATCTTACTGTAAAAATGATTAGGTCTACTGTACATTTTACTGTGGAAATGATCAGGTCTACTGTACATCTTACTGTAGAAATGATCAGGCCTACTGTACATCTTACTGTAGAAATGATCAGGCCTACTATACATCTTACTATAGAAATGATCAGGCCTACTGTACATCTTACTGTAGAAATGATCAGGTCTACTGTACATCTTACTGTAGAAATGATCAGGCCTACTGTACATATTACTGTAGAAATGATCAGGTCTACTGTACATCTTACTGTAGAAATGATCAGGTCTACTGTACATCTTACTGTAGAAATGATCAGGTCTACTGTACATCTTACTGTAGAAATGATCAGGCCTACTGTACATCTTACTGTAGATATGATCAGGTCTACTGTACATCTTACTGTAGAAATGATCAGGCCTACTGTACATCTTACTGTAGAAATGATCAGGTCTACTGTACATCTTACTGTAGAAATTATCAGGCCTGTGATTGTTGAAAACAAGTTTAGGTTGGAACTGTTGCTGTTAAAATACAATAATAATAGTTTTTCTGAACTGGAATAAACTGTTTGAAGCGAGATGCTTTTTGAGGCAAACCCAGCAGGAAGTGGTCACCTGCCTGACTGACAAAGCACTAGATGTTCTGATCCAGTTTGGCACCACACATCTATGTGAGTCAGGGTTCTCAAATCTGACATACTTTAAAAAACAAGTACAGAAACAGTTTCAAGGCTGAGCATCACCTCAGTGTTACACTGTCAAAAACAGAGCTCAGAATAGACATGCTCTCATTAGGACTGTGTGTGTGGGTTTTCTGGTCTACATCTGTGTGACGTGATCAATCAGTTTATTCCAGTTCAAAATTAAAAATATGTATTTTAACAGCAACAGTTCCAATCTAGACTCTCTTTCAACAATAATTTCTACAGTAAATAATTTCTACAGTATGTACAATAGGCCTGATAATTTTTCATCTGTACTGTTACTTAGGGTTGCACTATCAAATAGCCTGTGTGTGTGTTCTGTTATTCATCTGTGTGATGTGATCAATCTGTTAATTCCAGTTCAGAATGAAAATTATTTATTGTATTTTCACAGCAACAGTTCCAACCTAGACAGATATGTAAGAGTGTTTTTAATGGGGGAAAATAAACATTAATACATATATTTAATATATATACATATATTTATATTTAATTTCATTGTTACTTATTTTTGTCTATATTGCATTTGTTTTAGGCATAAGGGCAATGAAATGTACCGATAGTTATGTATAGTTGCATATTTTCCTAAGCTTGGGTCCCATGAAAACACAGAATTTCTCATTTGGGTCCCAGGCTGAAACAGTTGAAGAACCCCTGATATAGGGAACAGTGTTGTTACCATACTAGATTTTTGACTTCGATACTGATACCAGGTTTAGCATCACGATACTCGACACCATCCCGATACTCGACACCATCCCGATACTCGACACCATCCCGATACTCGACACCATCCCGATACTCGACACCATCCCGATACTCGACACCATCACGATACTCGACACCATCCCGATACTCGACACCATCCCGATACTCGACACCATCATGATACTCGACACCATCACGATACTCGACACCATCCCGATACTCGACACCATCCCGATACTCGACACCATCACGATACTCGACACCATCACGATACTCGACACCATCACGATACTCGACACCATCCCGATACTCGACACCATCACGATACTCGACACCATCACGATACTCGACACCATCACGATACTCGACACCATCACGATACTCGACACCATCACGATACTCGACACCATCTCGATACTCGACACCATCACGATACTCGACACCATCACGATACTCGACACCATCACGATACTCGACACCATCACGATACTCGACACCATCACGATACTCGACACCATCACGATACTCGACACCATCCCGATACTCGACACCATCCCGATACTCGACACCATCCCGATACTCGACACCATCACGATACTCGACACCATCCCGATACTCGACACCATCACGATACTCGACACCATCACGATACTCGACACCATCACGATACTCGACACCATCACGATACTCGACACCATCACGACACTCGACACCATCCCGATACTCGACACCATCACGATACTCGACACCATCCCGATACTCGACACCATCCCGATACTCGACACCATCACGATACTCGACACCATCCCGATACTCGACACCATCACGATACTCGACATTATCCCGATACTCGACACCATCACGATACTCGACACCATCACGATACTCGACACCATCCCGATACTCGACACCATCACGATACTCGACACCATCACGATACTCGACACCATCACGATACTCGACACCAAAACAACAACAAAAAGTAGGTGTATTAGCCAAAGTCCCAGAATGCCACTTGATCCAGAAAGGTAAACTCAGCTACCGCTCTGATCAAATCGTTTTTGACCTTCCATATCCTTACATCTCAACATTTTTTATGTCAATTCTCTTTTAAAGACAGTGTGTATGCACTAATGAATCAATTATACAATCATTCAATCAATTTGACTTCGTTTTTACCAATCTAATTACAAAACAACGTAATTGCAATGACCTATTTGAATGGTTTATCTCGATTGATAGACTGGGTAATTCAAGATGTAGCCTACATCTATTCACAATACAGGTGAATGCATGCTATTATTCAATAGGAGAGTGTGAGTTATTGACCTTGTTTTAACTGATTTCATGGGGCTACAGGTGACAAACAATCCCTTCCATTTTAAGGACTTATGTAATTGGCAACTGCTAGGAGAACATGTGATTTAAAATGTTTTCTTTAACCTTTATTTAACCTTTATTTAACCTTTATTTAACTAGGCAAGTCAGTTAAGAACAACTTGTTATTTACAAGGACGGTTCTAACCAGGCCAAACCGGACGACGCTGGGCCAACTGTGCACCGCCCTATGGGACTCCCAAACAAGGCCGGTTGTCATACAGCCTCAAATCAAATGTTATTGGTCACGTACACATGGTTAGCAGATGTTATTGGTCACATACACATGGTTAGCAGATGTTAATGCGAGTGTAGCGAAATGCTTCTAGCTCCAACAGTGCAGTAATATCTAACAAGTAATCTAACAATTCCACAACAACTACCTAATACACACAAATCTAAGTAAAGGGATGGAATAAGAATACATAGATATAAATATATGGATGAGCAATGACAGAGCGGCATAGGCAAGATGCAATAGATGGTATAAAATACAGTATATACATCTGGGATGAGTGATGCAAGATATGTAAACATTATTATTAAAGTGGCATTAATAAAGTGACTAGTGATCCATTTATTAAAGTGGCCAATGATTTTAAGTCTGCATTTAGGGCAGCAGCCTCTCTGAGTTAGTGATGGCTGTTTAACAGTCTGATGGCCTTGAGATAGAAGCTGTTTTTCAGTCTCTCGGTCCCTGCTTTGATGCTCCTGTACTGACCTCGCATTCTGGATGGTAGCGGGATGAACAGGCAGTGGCTCGGGAGGTTGTTGTCCTTGATGATCTTTTTGGCCTTCCTGTGACATCGGGTGGTGTAGGTGTCCTGGAGAGCAGGTAGTTTGCCCCCGGTGATGCGTTGTGCAGACCGCACCACCCTCTGGAGAGCCCTGTGGTTGTGGGCGGTGCAGTTGTCGTACCAGGCGGTGATACAGCCCAAAAGGATGCTCTCAATTGTGCATCTGTAGAAGTTTGTGAGGGTTTTAGGTGACAAGCCAAATTTCTTCAGCCTCCTGAGGTTGAAGAGGTGCTGTTGCTCCTTCACCACACTGTCTGCGTGGGTGGACCATTTCAGTTTGTCCGTGATGGAATCGAACCAGGTGTCTGTAGTGACACCTCTAGCACTGAGATGCAGGGCCTTAGACAGCTGCGCCACTTGGGAGCCCAAATTTACTGTACTGAACAACAACATTTGCATAGAAGAAGCAATAAAACATTTTTTATTGTGCACTCTTTAAGATAGTAACGACTTCAATTGCGAGGCAGAATAGAACCCCACAGTATGAGTCATAATACCCATAAAACCTAGTGGTCAAACAGGGAAATGGTTCCAATCGTTCTTCCACCATACATTTTTCCCATAGGGGATTTTATAAACACTTAAAATAAGGGCTATTTTTGCATGTAGGCTTACCCTGGCATGACGTTTTAATAACCATGTATCTCTCTCTAGAACAAAGTGACTTTTGACAATATATTTGCCTGTATTTATCCCCCCCCCCCCCAAAAAAAAAACATGTAATGCTAATTAGTTGCTAATGTGGCTATCATAAAGAACTACAAATGCCATGATGTGGACGAGACTACTGAAGCCAGGCAAAGAATCTCTGGATTAACTATCTAATGTTAGCTGAATGTAGTAATGAATAAATTGGCAAAAAATGTATTTAAATGGACAATTCTGTGAACTGTCTTGTGCAAGTTTGAAACTGACACAATACCCGTTAGCAAAGGCGTCAGCTAGAGATGACTTGCAGGAGCTTGCAGGGATTTGCATGATGTCTATGTAACGGATGTGAAATGGCTAGCTAGTTAGCGGTGGTGTGCGCTAATATCATTTCAATCGGCGACATGCTGCGTTGCATCATTCAAGTGTGTTAACTTCTGTGCAGCATGAGTGGGGAGCTGAAAATGCAGCCCAGACTCCCAGTGCAGCATGAGTGGGGAGCTGAAAATGCAGCCCAGACTCCCAGTGCAGCGTGAGTGGGGAGCTGAAAATGCAGCCCAGACTCCCAGTGCAGCATGAGTGGGGAGCTGAAAATGCAGCCCAGACTCCCAGTGCAAAGCTAGCAGTGTATGAGTAAGTGGAGCAGGCCTTTACTTTGCCCTATAAAAAGGGTCTGCGACTGACAGACACACTTGATCTTCTTACGTGAGACACATTTGAAAGAGGTACCGAACGCAACAAAAAAATGATAGTATGAACGAACCCGTGTTTTTTTTTGGGGGGGGGGGGGGCTATAAAGTACAGAAGTTTCAATATACCGTGCAACATTAATAAGATACCATTTGAAACACAGCCTTAGATTCCCTGTGCAAGGCTGTCTACAGCAGTCACATCCGCCTGTTCATGACAGTGACGTGCTATCTAAGGGAGAGATGGAGGAGGAGAGGGGTACAGTATACTGCACAGGCAAACAAAACATGCCACAAAAATGACAAAGTTAATATCTCTTTCTGCCCTCCTCCTGAAAAACAAAAAATTACAAAGTTAATATCTCTTTCTGCCCTCTTCCTGAAAAACAAAAAGGACAACAAACCAAAAAACTGCTGTCTTTTATGGCTTGGAGACAGACTACAGCAATCCGTCTCATCTGAAGCCACGACATGGCTTTAAACGTGCCAACCAGAAAATGATTTGACCTCTCTGATAGTGCTTTGATACAGGACCAGACAGATATGTGAGTGGTGTCCACATGATACACACATTGTTGTTAAACAGTTTTAACAGCCTGAACTCCCTTTGGCCTGTACAACACAGTACGCTGTAATTGAATAAGATATTATAATTCTAGGAATAGCAATGGTCTCAGATTTCCACTGACGTAATGTAACTTCATAGAAACAGGACACAAGTGGACTTAAAGCAGCAATCTGTAGTTGCTACATCCATTTTTTTTAAAAAATCTTATAAATGATTATAAATGATTGTTATACACCGAGAGTACAAACCATTAAGAGCAACCGCCTAATATTGAGTTAAACACCCCACAGATAACGCGATAACAGGGAAAGTAGTGACCGTTTTCTTTGTAACATCATCGTTAGCCGGCTCAGTGACCAGGTCGCCGGCACCTGTGTCCCTCAGGATCTTCACTGGCACTAGGTGTCACACCCTGATCTGTTTCACCTATCTTTGTGATTGTCTCCACCCCCCTCCAGGTGTCGCCCATCTACCCCATTATACCCTATGTATTTATACCTGTGTTCTCTGTTTGTCCTTCGCCAGTTTGTTTGGTTTCGTCAAGCCTACCAGCGTTTTCCCTCAGCTTCTGTCTCTCGATTGTTCCTGTTTTCTAGTTTTCCCGGCGTTGACTATTCTGCCTGCCCTGAGCCTGCCTGCCGTCCTGTACCTTTGCCCCACCTGTCTGGATTACTGACCTCTGCCTGCCGTTGACCTGCCTTTTGCCTGCCCCTGTTCGATTAATAAACGGTTGTTACTTCGACGTTGTCTGCATCTGGGGCTTACCTGATACCTGATAGTACGAACTGGCCATGACTGACCCAGCAGACTTGGACCAGCTGCGCAACGCCATCTCCTCTCAGGGAGCCACCATTGGTAGGCACGAGAAATTGCTTCGTGGCCTTGTGGAGGGGGTCCACACCTTGGCCGAACGCCATGACCAGGCGTTGGACATCTTGCTGGAGCAATTCCGCTGGTTGGCTGGGAGGCAGCCTACTACGACGATAACCTCACAGCCCCTCAGTAACTCGGCTGTTAACAGCGTCGCCTCACCGGTCATTCTGCCTTCCCGGGAATCCCTGCTTAACGCCCCCTAGAGCGCTTCAATTAGCCTTTTCAATTGATAAACTTGGATTAGCTAACACAATGTGCCATTGGAACACAGGAGTGATGGTTGCTGATAATGGGCCTCTGTTCGCCTATGTAGATATTCCATTAAAAATCAGCCGATTCCAGCTACAATAGTCATTTACAACATTAACAATGTCTAGAATGTATTTCTGATCAATTTGATGTTATTTTAATGGACAAAAAAAAACACTTTTCTTTCAAAAACAAGGACATTTCTAAGTGACCCCAAACTTTTGAACAGTAGTGTATATATATTGATATATATTGATATATATATATATATATATATATATATTGATAATATATTATATATATATAATCCTATGTGAAAGCAATATATGTCGCCCATGTAGTCTCTCATAGAGTTAACACTACAGAGAAATGGTGCATGTTTTAATCTCCATACACACACACACACACACACACACACACACACACACACACACACATTACCGTGTTGAATTCCAAAATCCTCTTAAATATGCATACCTTTTAATGTCACGGCACAATCCCATTAGTGCAAGGGAGGGAACCAGGTCAGAGTAATTACCCATTAGAGGGAGAAAAAAAATACCTACTTTTGACAGGGCCCTTAGGACCCATACAGTATTTAAAAACAAATCATGACAGGAAACAGGAAGTTTCGGTTTGAAATTTGAAAAAATGCTGACAGATGATTGGTTCGCTCCACATGTTGGGATCTTTCTGTGTCCGTATAAACAATTTATGCGAGACACGGCGGTGGAAACGCCTTCATGGGCCTTTCTATAAATGATGGGGCCGATGTGCGACATTGGGATAAACATTTCTAAATTGTTTGAAAGAAACAATAAGAAAGATTGTTATGCAGTTCCATATGTTTGAGGAATAAAAGTTAATATATTTATAACTTCACCTATACAACATCATAGGCCTAACTCTAGGACAAAACATCATTAAGCAGTGGTAAGGCAACTTCAAGGACCTTAATGGTATACAATTGTATAATTGATATAATTGAAAATATAGGGCCTAATATAGAAACCCTCCCCCCCCAGAAAGCATGTAAAAAGTGTCAAATTAAAAAAAATAAGAAAAGTAGGCCATTACCACTTTAAGATATATTAATAATATATTTTTTAGGCATTGATATTCAAATGATTATTACATCGTAGAATATGTGAGAATAATGTGGACATTGCCTGACTAAATAGATTGGATGCATGGCGATGTTTCTGTAGCATATCTGGTTGACGATGGTACATATAACGGGCTCTGAGGGGCGCAGCGGTCTAAGACACTGCATCTCAGTCCTTGGTTCGATTCCAGGCTGTATCACAACCGGCCGTGATTGGGGAGTCCCATAAGGGGGCAGCGCACAACTGGCCCAGTGTGGTTAGGGTTTGGCAGGGGTAGGCCGTTAATTGTTAATAAGAATTTGTTCTATACTGACTTGCCTATTTAAATTAAGGTTAAATAAAAAAAAACTAGTCAGTTTGGCGGAAACACACCACTAGTGGGAAAATACACGTTTTCTTTATTCATATTTTTGAATATTTGCATGACAATCTGCCGCCAACTGGATGGAACTCTAGCTAGAGAGACTGAATAAACATCCATGTGATATTTGAACGATGACTGGCTGAGAACCAACCTGAGTGGAATGAATGGAATGTTACCTGAAGTTCTAATCTACAAGGTGACACCCACTGATTGGCTGCTGTGATTTCAGCTGGAGTAGGTGTAAACCCGGACCAGTATTCACAAAGCATCTCGCAGTCGGAGTGTGCTGATCGAGGATCGCTTTTTCCTTCTGAAATCGTAAATGAATAAAACTCCTACTCTGGACCCAGCCATTACAGTGTGTTTAAACTGTTGTCCTGATCCACACAGTCAGTCCACTATAGCCCACTGGCCTGCAAACGACACTACACACCCATTACTGTAATTCAATAGCCTACCGCCCGGCCCTTTATCTGGAGTGACCGTTCTATTGCTAAATCCAGCATTGTTAGACACAGACAGGTTGTTGCCACTGACCTCTATGGACCTGTCTAGCGTAGAGTTATTCTGCTCATTTTGGTATTTCATTAGGATCCCCTGTTGCCGAAAAGCAGCAGCTACTCTTCCTATTATTATTATTATTATTGGAGGATTCCTGCTCTCAGATACACAGTGTATGCATCCTAAATGGCACACTATTCCCTTTATGGAATATATGGGAATTAACGGTAATATATGGGAATTAAGGGGATAATATGGGAATTAAGAGGAATATATGGGAATTAACGGTAATATATGGGAATTAAGGGGATAATATGGGAATTAAGAGGAATATATGGGAATTAAGGGGAATATATGGGAATTAACAGGAATATATGGTAATTAAAGGGAATATATGGGAATTAAGAGGAATATATGGGAATTAACAGGAATATATGGGAATTAAGGGGAATATATGGGAATTAACGGGAATATATGGGAATTAAGGGGAATATGTGTGTGTTAACGGGAATATATGGGAATTAACGGGAATATATGGGAAGTAAGGGGAATATATGGGAATTAACGGGAATATATGGTTAATTAACGGAAATATGTGCAAATTAATATTACTACCATTTAAATGTAGATGTTTTTTTGCATTGGATATATTTACCATATCGTATGGAGACAGAAACATAAACATGTTACCTTATCATAAGTAGACATAATTGCAAATGATCAAATCCTTCCAAATGAAATAAAATATAAAATAAATTGTTGTGAATTGAACTTTAATTAAATAAGTTGACTCTTCACATGGGATGATTTTACTGAACAACTAAAGAAAGGGAATATTAAATGATCCCTAATGATCCATCACATCTCCCAAAAACGTTTTCAACATAAAATGATAGTCTAGAAACTAAAGCTCTGGTTGTCTTCCTCTCAGGCTTCCATATCTTCTCCCTGGACCTCCTCAATGTCCACCTCTTGAACATCAGGCCTCATCTTCAATCACTTTCCAACCTTGTTGAGGATGGCTCGTTGTCAGGCTCAAAAAGCCTCAAATTTGCCCGGATGGCCACCAATTTTTCAACCCTTGTATTGGTCAGCCTGTTGCATGTGTTGGTGTGTGTGTTCCCAAACAAGGACCAGTTGCGCACTGAGGCGGCTGATGTTGGTGGGATTTGGAGGATGACGGAGGCAACAGGGGAAAGAGCCTCAGATCCACAAAGTCCCTTCCACCAGGTGGCTGAGCAGATATGTTGGCACGACTGCCATATTGCATCTCCATCCCAAAGCCCTTGCTTGGAAGTGTACTTCACCAGACTGCCAAGAACCTTGCCCTCATCCAGGCCAAGGTGGCGAGACCCGGTAGTGATGACACCGCAGCCCCAATTGATGTTGTTGATTTCACAAGGACCAAACAATGTCTCAGATTCTAGGTGTCAGAATCTGAGGCAATGTTTGGTCCCTGTGAAATCAACTAATCAAATAAACATTGCTATCATGACACACAAAGTCAGCAGAGGGACTAGAACAACCCATAGCAGCAGCAGCATGTCATCCGAACCAAAGGCTTGAAGAATGAAACCAAACACACTGAACCAAAGACATGCTGAACCAACGCCTTGAAGAATGAAACCAAACACACTGAACCAACGGCTTGCTGAATGAAGCCAAACACACTGAACCAAAGGCTTGAAGAATGAAGCCAAACACACTGAACCAAAGGCTTGAAGAATGAAACCAAACACACTGAACCAACGGCTTGCTGAATGAAGCCAAACACACTGAACCAAAGGCTTGAAGAATGAAACCAAACACACTGAACCAACGGCTTGCTGAATGAAACCAAACACACTGAACCAAAGGCTTGAAGAATGAAACCAAACACACTGAACCAACGGCTTGCTGAATGAAACCAAACACACTGAACCAAAGGCTTGCTGAATGAAGCCAAACACACTGAACCAAAGGCTTGAAGAATGAAGCCAAACACACTGAACCAACGGCTTGCTGAATGAAACCAAACACACTGAACCAAAGGCTTGCTGAATGAAACCAAACACACTGAACCAAAGACATGCTGAACCAACGCCTTGAAGAATGAAACCAAACACACTGAACCAACGGCTTGAAGAATGAAACCAAACACACTGAACCAAAGACATGCTGAACCAACGCCTTGCTGAATGAAACCAAACACACTGAACCAACGGCTTGCTGAATGAAACCAAACACACTGAACCAAAGGCTTGAAGAATGAAACCAAACACACTGAACCAAAGGCTTGCTGAATGAAACCAAACACACTGAACCAACGGCTTGCTGAATGAAACCAAACACACTGAACCAAAGACATGCTGAACCAACGGCTTGCTGAATGAAACCAAACACACTGAACCAACGGCTTGCTGAATGAAACCAAACACACTGAACCAAAGGCTTGAAGAATGAAACCAAACACAGCTCCCCCTTAGGCTAATCTGACCACGCCTCCATTCTGCTCCTCCCCGCAAATATAGGCCTACAGTGGAGGAGTCATAATACCCATAATACTTAGCAACCAAACAGGGAAATGGTTCCAATTGAGGATTACAGAAACACTTCAAATAATAGTTGTGTTTTGTGTAGGCTAACCCTGGTGTGACATTTTGATAAACACGGAAATCTCTCTGGCAAAAAGTGACTTTTATCAATAGATTTGTCTTTATTTACTCTCAGATTCGAAAATGGTAATTAGCATCAAAGTAGGCATCATGCAAGACGACAAATCCCTGCAAGCTCCTGCACATCATCTCTAGCTGACACCTTTGCTAACAGGCAAGCTTCTATTACCATCAGACTGCTGAACAGCTTCTAATACCATCAGACTGTTGAACAGCTTCTATCACCATCAGACTGTTGAACAGCTTCTATCACCATCAGACTGTTGAACAGCTTCTATCACCATCAGACTGTTGAACAGCTTCTATCACCATCAGACTGTTGAACAGCTTCTATCACCATCAGACTGTTGAACAGCTTCTATTACCATCTGACTGTTGAACAGCTTCTATTACCATCAGACTGTTGAACAGCTTCTATCACCATCAGAATGTTGAACAGCTTCTATCACCATCAGACTGTTGAACAGCTTCTATTACCATCAGACTGTTGACAGCTTCTATCACCATCAGACTGTTGACAGCTTCTATCACCATCAGACTGTTGAACAGCTTCTATCACCATCAGACTGTTGAACAGCTTCTATTACCATGAGACTGTTGAACAGCTTCTATTACCATCAGACTGTTGAACAGCTTCTATTACCATCAGACTGTTGAACAGCTTCTATCACCATCAGACTGTTGAACAGCTATCACTAGCCATATACCAGGTGATGCACATTCACTCACACAAAAAACACACACACACACTCACAAACGGGACGGGACCGGACCGGACCAGACCAGACCAGACCAGACCAGACCAGACCAGACCAGACACACACACACACACACACACACACACACACACACACACACACACACACACACACACACACACGCACAGCTAACGCTGCTATCCTATGCTATAGAAACATTGAACCACTGGTAACTTCCTGTTTCTAACTGTGTATTTAAAATACTGTATCCCCGACGTAGCTCATTTCTACTCGTGTCCATTGTATTTTAATTACACTATTTATACACATCGCATATTTATTTATATACTGGATTCTGAACATAATTAACTCTAATATATATTCTGCTGTACATTTCATTCTTTTTTTGAGGGGGGGGGGGGGGGGATCAGCTTAATATTGCGGAAAGAATGTTGCTTCCAATGTAATTGTCCGCATCATTTCCATTTCCATGTCATTCTTACTTGATGTAGTGTATGTAAATTCTCCTGGTGCACATACGTATAGATTCCATGTGATTACTGCTGCAGTATTATTTGGCTTGTCAATCAGATTTGTCCAGCCGTTTTTGTTTTTGTCTTTTTTGTCGTCGTCGTCCCCCCCCCCCCCCCCCCCCCTTACATTTTAATTGTTTGAAATGTTCCTGCTAAAAGTAACTTCAGCATTTTGCAGTAACTGCTACGTTATACCACCTTCTAAACTGTATACGACCAATACACTGGATTTGAGATGAAAAGAGTACAGGTTGAAACAGTAAATGGTTAAAACGGAGAAGTGAACGAGTCTGATGATCACTCTGAGGTGTGTGTGTGTGTGTGTGTGTGTGTGTGTGTGTGTGTGTGTGTGTGTGTCTCTTGTTTCTCCGGTTCCATGTTCCCCCCTCACCTATGTGTCATGTAATGTGTTGTGAGTGGGGAGACTCTGAAGGCAGACAGGCACGATGCTACAGTAGAAGACAAACGACGAGGCAGAGCACACAGTCTCTCTCTCTCTCTCACACGCACACACACACACACACACACACACACACGCACACACGCACACGCACACACACACCACTCGGCCAGCATAAAGATAATTGGCCCCTTCCCGTCAGCAAATGCTGACATTTTTATCTCCACATGTCTAAACAGTGTCCAAACACACACAAACAAAGCAAGGGAATGCCAATTAGGCTTCGGCAGTATCCAGGTTTTCATACCTTCATACGGACCTTGTGCCATACATACATTCAGTAAATCTGGCACTGATGAACACAAGGAGTGCTATTTTCAAACCCCACTGAGTCTTTGTAATCGGAAGGTTAGCAATGCTAACAAGTACATGTAACATCCCATAGAGAATGCTAACTAAAAATGCTAATGAGCGCATTGCAAACATTTTACAGTCTCTGACCTAAAGTAGGACAGACATCCCAGCTAATAGAGTTATACAAGTATCAAAAACAATGCTACTCACAGTTTGCTGCAAGCACAAAACAAATATTAGGCTCTTGATCCAGGAATGGACTTCCTGCTTCTACCAAGCGAAACTAGATTTTGGAAGAAGCTTACCACATAGCTAAATAGCTAATTAGCTACTAAATTAGCCAACCAAATGCACAACTGCAGAGCATTTAACCCATTTTAAACCGTTAAATTACTAGTTATAAGATATCTAGCTGGCAAACATTCCGTAGTGTAACTAGATCACCTGCCGCATGCTGCACAACACTGGGTGACTCACAAGGCTCTGGTCTCCTTGGTGTGTGTTTATAAACAAACACTACTGGTAAGCTTCGTAATGAAACATTATTTGACAGGTGAAATGAAAAAAACACAGTCTTCTTTATCTCCTAACATATTGCACAAGTTTACTGCAGGTATTTACTTAAAAGTAGCTACAAATATTCATATGTATTTAGAAAATATAGTTTCAACAGTACTGACCAACCCTATTTCTGGATTTAACCCTCCTGTAGGTTTGAAAACCTACAGGAGGTTAGCTCTCCAGGAACAGAGTTGGAGTTAAAACCTACAGGAGGTTAGCTCTCCAGGAACAGGGTTGGAGTTAAAACCTACAGGAGGTTAGCTCTCCAGGAACAGGGTTGGAGTTAAAACCTACAGGAGGTTAGCTCTCCAGGAACAGGGTTGGAGTTAAAACCTACAGGAGGTTAGCTCTCCAGGAACAGGGTTGGAGTTAAAACCTACAGGAGGTTAGCTCTCCAGGAACAGGGTTGGAGTTAAAACCTACAGGAGGTTAGCTCTCCAGGAACAGGGTTGGAGTTAAAACCTACAGGAGGTTAGCTCTCCAGGAACAGGGTTGGAGTTAAAACCTACAGGAGGTTAGCTCTCCAGGAACAGGGTTGGAGTGAAAACCTACAGGAGGTTAGCTCTCCAGGAACAGGGTTGGAGTTAAAACCTACAGGAGGGTAGACTCCAGGAACAGGGTTGGAGAGCCCTGCACTAGAGGAAGCTGACTAATTCTGAAAAATATAGAGGGGTTGAGGACGGGGCAAGCTTCAGATACAAGAGTGTTGTTATGGGAGAACTCTGTTGTTATGGGAGAACTCTGTTGTTATGGGAGAACTCTGTTGTTATGGGAGAACTCTGTTGTTATGGGAGAACTCTGATTGTTGTTATGGGAGAACTCTGTTGTTATGGGAGAACTCTGTTGTTATGGGAGAACTCTGTTGTTATGGGAGAACTCTGTTGTTATGGGAGAACTCGGATTGTTGTTATGGGAGAACTCGGATTGTTATGGGAGAACTCTGATTGTTATGGGAGAACTCTGATTGTTATGGGAGAACTCTGATTGTTATGGGAGAACTCTGATTGTTATGGGAGAACTCTGATTGTTATGGGAGAACTCTGTTGTTATGGGAGAACTCTGTTGTTATGGGAGAACTCTGTTGTTATGGGAGAACTCTGTTGTTATGGGAGAACTCTGAATGTTGTTATGGGAGAACTCTGAATGTTGTTATGGGAGAACTCGGATTGTTGTTATGGGAGAACTCTGATTGCTGTTATGGGAGCACTCTGATTGCTGTTGTGGGAGACCTCTGTTGTTATGGGAGACCTCTGTTGTTATGGGAGACCTCTGTTGTTATGGGAGACCTCTGTTGTTATGGGAGACCTCTGTTGTTATGGGAGACCTCTGTTGTTATGGGAGACCTCTGTTGTTATGGGAGAACTCTGATTGCTGTTATGGGAGAATTCTGCTTGCTGTTATGGGATAACTGTTGCTGTTATGGGAGAACTATGATTGCTGTTATGGGAGAACTCTGATTGCTGTTATGGGAGAACTCTGATTGCTGTTATGGGAGAACTGTTGTTGTTATGGGAGAACTTTGATTGCTGTTATTGGAGGAGACTGATTTTTCGTATGGGAGGAGTTTGGGTTTTGTTATGGGAGGAGCCTGATGTTTGTTATAGTGGGACTCTGATTTGTGTTATGTGAGAACCTAGCCCCCCCTGTTATGTTAAAACCCTAGCCCCCCCTGTTATGTTAAAACCCTAGCCCCCCCTGTTATGTTAAAACCCTAGCCCCCCCTGTTATGTTAAAACCCTAGCCCCCCCTGTTATGTTAAAACCCTAGCCCCCCCTGTTATGTTAAAACCCTAGCCCCCCCTGTTATGTTAAAACCCTAGCCCCCCCTGTTATGTTAAAACCCTAGCCCCCCCTGTTATGTTAAAACCCTAGCCCCCCCTGTTATGTTAAAACCCTAGCCCCCTGTTATGTTAAAACCCTAGCCCCCTGTTATGTTAAAACCCTAGCCCCCCCTGTTATGTTAAAACCCTAGCCCCCCCTGTTATGTTAAAACCCTAGCCCCCCCTGTTATGTTAAAACCCTAGCCCCCCCTGTTATGTTAAAACCCTAGCCCCCCCTGTTATGTTAAAACCCTAGCCCCCCCTGTTATTTGAACCACAAGACAGACATTCCCTGTTCCTATGTTTGAACTCCACAAACACACACACGACATGGGCATTATCACAAGACCTGGCCTAGCAAACACAGCCATTTACACAAGACATAGGCATTATCACAGGACCTGGCCTAGCAAACACAGCCATTTACACAAGACAGGCATTATCACAGGACCTGGCCTAGCAAACACAGCCATTTACACAAGACAGGCATTATCACAGGACCTGGCCTAGCAAACACAGCCATTAACACAAGACATGGGCATTATCACAATACCTGGCCTAGCAAACACAGCCATTTACACAAGACATAGGCATTATCACAGGACCTGGCCTAGCAAACACAGCCATTAACACAAGACAAGGGCATTATCACAGGACCTGGCCTAGCAAACACAGCCATTAACACACGACATGGGCATTATCACAAGACCTGGCCTAGCAAACACAGCCATTAACACAAGACAAGGGCATTATCACAGGACCTGGCCTAGCAAACACAGCCATTTACACAAGACAAGGGCATTATCACAGGACCTGGCCTAGCAAACACAGCCATTAACACACGACATGGGCATTATCACAGGACCTGGCCTAGCAAACACAGCCATTTACACACGACATGGGCATTATCACAGGACCTGGCCTAGCAAACACAGCCATTTACACAAGACATAGGCATTATCACAGGACCTGGCCTAGCAAACACAGCCATTTACACACGACATGGGCATTATCACAGGACCTGGCCTAGCAAACACAGCCATTTACACAAGACATAGACATTATCACAGGACCTGGCCTAGCAAACACAGCCATTAACACAAGAAATGGGCATTATCACAAGACCTGGCCTAGCAAACACAGCCATTTACACAAGACATAGGCATTATCACAGGACCTGGCCTAGCAAACACAGCCATTAACACAAGACAAGGGCATTATCACAGGACCTGGCCTAGCAAACACAGCCATTAACACAAGACATAGGCATTATCACAGGACCTGGCCTAGCCAACACAGCCATTTACACAAGACATAGGCATTATCACAGGACCTGGTATCACAATACCAGGGTCTATAGGCAGACAGGGACTGGAAACAGGAACGGGGCGGACGGACAGACAGACAGACAGACAGACAGACAGACAGACAGACATGTGACCTGGTATAATGTAATGACCAGTCAGAGCAGCCTTCCTCTAACAAGCATCTCTTAACAGCAGCATTGTTATTCCTCCAACAACGTTGTTAAAATGAGACTCCGAGTCTCAACACTCTCTGTGTCCGATTCTCTGCAGGGGCCACAACACCTGTGACAGGTCTATAATAATACTCTATATGGACATAGAAATCAGATTGGGATTTTGTAAAAATGAATCAAATCCACAATGAACCAAAGCTTTTGATCTCAAGTCAAGAAATATGTTTGTTCGACGTGGGCACTGTCTTTTTCTACCTGTGACAACAACAACAACCACAACAACAACCACAACTGAGAAAACGTGTTGTTTTTCTCACTTTCTTTCCCTCTTGAAGTGACTTTCTTTCTTACACAATGTGAACACAGCAGAGAAGTTTTGGCTGGCTAGATGTCGGTTGTTATGGCGACGGCAGATCATCTGGGCCAGGGTTCCGCAGGCAGGCACCTCCTCACCCCACTCGGTTCCATAAGTGTCACCATAACAACAACGGAACTCTCCATCAGAATGGCACCATGGTCAGAGGCTCTTCATCTGAGTCCAAAATGGCCCCCTATTCCCTATATAAAAAAATAATTTTTACCAGGGCCCCTAAGGATATGGTCAAACGTAGTGAACTATATAGGGAATAGGGTGACATTTGAGACTCATCCTGGGTTTGTATTGAAGATAACCCCCACATCCATCCACTCATTCAACAACACTAGCTGATTGTGTGGCAGGATTCAGGAATGCACAAAAATCATTCCCACAACTTCACATGTTAAAAAAACACTATTTTCCCAGACCATCAGACAATGAGCAATGGCAGCTATTCCTAGGAGAGGGACCACCTCAAATATCAGGCCTGAACAGGAGGGACCCCCTCAAATATCAGGCCTGAACTGGAGAGAGACCCCCTGAAATATCAGGCCTGAACAGGAGGGACCCCCTCAAATATCAGGCCTGAACTGGAGAGAGACCCCCTGAAATATCAGGCCTGAACAGGAGGGACCCCCTCAAATATCAGGCCTGAACAGGAGAGAGACCTCCTGAAATATCAGGCCTGAACAGGAGAGAGACCCCCTGAAATATCAGGCCTAAACAGGAGGGACCCCCTCAAATATCAGGCCTGAACAGGAGAGAGACCCCCTCAAATATTCGGCCTGAACTGGAGAGAGACTCCCTCAAATATCAGGCCTGAACAGGAGAGAGACCCCCTCAAATATCCAGGCTGAACAGGATGGAAGAAGTCACAGAGAGATGTAAGCTGTTAAACACTTCCGACAGGCAGAGAAACATCAACTAGAACTTCTCCAAGATAAAAGACAACGTAAAGTCTCTGGTTCCCCGGTGGGATTCAGACCATCAAAGCCTGGGCTAAATTTCATGTTGCAACATTCTTTCGGAACGTTGGACACTGTTTGTACAGCTCTCACAGAGTCTCTCTCTCTCTCTCTCTCTCTCCAGCTCCTCACTAGCTCCTCTCCAGCTCCAGGCATCAACCTTTCTTCAGCAGGCAGCACTAGACATATCAAAAGAAATATGATGCGCTGCTTCTGTTTAATATTTGAGGAAAATGTAGGAGTCTGGTGAAGAAACTAACGGATTAGCAGCTGGTGCCTGGAAGAGTGTGTGTGTTATAGCTGTCAACAACACACACACCCTCCCTGAGATTGTCGTCACCTAGACGATGACGATAGAATAATACTGAACCAAACAACTATTATCGCGTCTACTCCCGCTCCTCTTCTCTGGCGCTCGTTGTTGCCAGGTTACCTGCCACCATCGTTACGCGCACCTGCGCCTCATGACACTCACCTGGACTCCATCACATTCCTGATTTACCTCCCCTATATCTGTCACTGCCCCTTTGGATCTTTCCCCAGGTGTTACTGACTCCGTATCTGTTTAATGTCTATACGCTACTCGTAGGTCTTGTTTTATTCCCAAGTTCGTTTATTTATTAAATTCACTCTCTGTACTTGGTTCCCGATTCAAGAGAGAGTACATGTTACAAATATAAACGCAACATGCAACAATTTCTGAGATTTTGCTAAGTTACAGTTCATATAAAGAAATCAGTCAATTTAAATATATTCAGGACTTAACCGATGGATTTCATATGACTGGGCAGGGGCACAGCCACGAGTGGGCCTGGGAGGGCATAGGCCCACCCACTTGGGAGCCAGGCCAACCCACTGGGGAGCTAGGCCGAGCGAATCAATAAATACACATTGTTTGTTTGATATTTATGTCTGAGTGTTGGATTGTGCCGCTGGCGATCCGTAAATAGTTAATGTAAGGAGTTTGAAATGATTTATAGTTTTACTTTTGATACTTAAGTATATTTTAGCAATTACATTTACTTTTGATACTTGTGTATATTTAAAACCAAACACTTTTAGACTTTTTCTCAAGTAATATATTACTGGCAGACTTTTACTCATCATTACTTTTAGTCATTTATTAAGGTATCTTTACTTTTACTCAAATATGACAATTGGGTACTTTTTTTCCCACTGGAATGAATGATATACCTTGTAGAACTAAAAGGTTGAACTCTACCAAACATGTAGCTGGCCTACTATGTAGCTTTACTTTACAGTAGAGAACGTCCCCAACATGTACTGTAGGTACTTTACAGTAGAGAACGTCCACAACATGTACTGTATGTACTTTACAGTAGAGAACGTCCACAACATGTACTGTAGGTACTTTACAGTAGAGAACGTCCCCAACATGTACTGTAGGTACTTTACAGTAGAGAACATCCCCAACATGTACTGTATGTACTTTACAGTAGAGAACGTCCACAACATGTACTGTAGGTACTTTACAGTAGAGAACGTCCCCAACATGTGCTGTAGGTACTTTACAGTAGAGAACGTCCACAACATGTACTGTATCTACTTTACAGTAGAGAACGTCCACAACATGTACTGTAGGTACTTTACAGTAGAGAACGTCCACAACATGTACTGTAGGTACTTTACAGTAGAGAACGTCCACAACATGTACTGTAGGTACTTTACAGTAGAGAACGTCCACAACATGTACTGTATCTACTTTACAGTAAAGAACGTCCACAACATGTACTGTAGGTACTTTACAGTAGAGAACGTCCCCAACATGTACTGTATCTACTTTACAGTAGAGAACGTCCACAACATGTACTGTAGGTACTTTACAGTAGTAGAAGAATATCACCACAGACAGCCCTCGGGCGTCACCACAGTCAGCCCTCGGGCGTCACCACAGTCAGCCCTCGGGCGTCACCACAGACAGACCTCGGGCGTCACCACAGACAGACCTCGGGCGTCACCACAGACAGACCTCGGGCGTCACCACAGACAGACCTCGGGCGTCACCACAGACAGCTCGCAGGCGTCACCACAGACAGCCCTCAGGCGTTACCACAGACAGCCCTCAGGTGTCACCACAGACAGACCTCAGGCGTCACCACAGACAGACCTCAGGCGTCACCACAGACAGACCTCAGGCGTCACAACAGACAGACCTCAGGCGTCCCACAGACAGCCCTCGGGCATCACCTGTAGTACTGTAGTAGTGTAGTACTGTAGTGTTGTACTGTAATAGTGTAGTACTGTAGTGTTGTACTGTATTAGTGTAGTGTAGTACTGTAGTAGTGTAGTACTGTAGTGTTGTACTGTAGTAGTGTAGTACTGTAGTGTTGACCTGTAGTAGTGTAGTGTAGTACTGTAGTGTTGGCCTGTAGTAGTGTAGTACTGTAGTAGTGTAGTACTGTAGTGTTGACCTGTAGTAGTGTAGTACTGTAGTAGTGTAGTACTGTAGTGTAGTACTGTAGTAGTGTAGTACTGTAGTAGTGTAGTACTGTAGTGTTGACCTGTAGTAGTGTAGTACTGTAGTAATGTAGTACTGTAGTGTAGTACTGTAGTGTTGACCTGTAGTAGTGTAGTACTGTAGTAGTGTAGTACTGTAGTGTAGTACTGTAGTGTTGTACTGTAGTAGTGTAGTACTGTAGTAGTGTAGTACTGCAGTAGTGTAGTACTCTAGTGTTGACCTGTAGTAGTGTAGTAGTGTAGTACTGTAGTACTGTAGTACTGTAGTAGTGTAGTACTGTAGTGTTGACCTGTAGTAGTGTAGTACTGTAGTGTTGACCTGTAGTAGTGTAGTACTGTAGTAGTGTAGTACTGTAGTAGTGTAGTACTGTAGTAGTGTAGTACTGTAGTGTTGTACTGTAGTAGTGTAGTACTGTAGTAGTGTAGTGTAGTACTGTAGTAGTGTAGTGTAGTGTAGTACTGTAGTAGTGTAGTAGTGTAGTAGTGTAGTACTGTAGTGGTGTAGTACTGTAGTAGTGTTGTGTAGTACTGTAGTACTGTAGTGTTGACCTGTAGTAGTGTTGGCCTGTAGTAGTGTAGTGTTGGCCTGTAGTAGTGTAGTGTAGTACTGT
>NC_048581.1:89145008-89162508 GCF_013265735.2 Oncorhynchus mykiss | reverse complement strand
AGGAGAGGAGAGAGATCTAGGTTAAGGTATGCCAACTGTCTCTCTCTCTGATCTCTCTCTCTCTGTGTGTGTGTGTGTGTGTGTGTGTGTGTGAGAAAGAGAGAGGTGCCAGTCCAGTTGTCTTCGTTACACACACACACACACACACACACACACACACACACACACACACACACACACTCAGTTACAAAAGTTAGAAAGCAACCGTGTTTTGGAAAACAGCAAAACTGTTAAATCAATCACAGAACTAAATGGGTACTGCAATGGCATTTCTATTGAAGGTCTATTACCTTACAGAAAAATCACATGATCTCACCTGTGGATAATCACATGATCTCACCTGTGGATAATCACATGATCTCACCTGTGGAAAATCACATGATCTCACCTGTGGAAAATCACATAATTTCACCTGTGGAAAATCCCATGATCTCACCTGTGGATAATCACATGATCTCACCTGTGGAAAATCACATGATCTCACCTGTGGAAAATCCCATAATTTCACCTGTGGATAATCACATGATCTCACCTGTGGAAAATCACATAATTTCACTTGTGGAAAATCCCATGATCTCACCTGTGGAAAATCACATGATCTCACCTGTGGAAAATCCCATGATCTCACCTGTGGAAAATCCGATGATCTCACCTGTGGATAATCACATGATCTCACCTGTGGATAATCACATCATTTCACCTGTGGAAAATCCGATGATCTCACCTGTGGATAATCACATGATCTCACCTGTGGATAATCACATCATTTCACCTGTGGAAAATCACATGATCTCACCTGTGGAAAATCACATGATCTCACCTGTGGATAATCACATGATCTCACCTATGGAAAAAACACATAATTTCGCATGAATTTTCACGTTCCTTCACAAACTAATCGCAGTCACATAGTCGTGTACTATCGCGTTCCCATTGTCGTATACTATCGCGTTCCCATAGTCGTATACTATCGCGTTCCCATAGTCGTGTACTAATCTCGTTCCCATAGTCGTGTACTAATCGCGTTCCCATAGTCGTGTACTAATCGCGTTCCCATAGTCGTGTACTAATCGCGTTCCCATAGTCGTGTACTAATCGCGTTCCCATAGTCGTGTACTAATCGCGTTCCCATAGTCGTGTACTAATCACGTTCCCATAGTTGTATACTAATCGTGTTCCCATAGTCGTGTACTAATCGCGTTCCCATAGTCGTGTACTAATCGCGTTCCCATAGTCGTATACTAATCACGTTCCCATAGTCGTGTACTATCGCGTTCCCATAGTCGTATACTATCGCGTTCCCATAGTCGTGTACTAATTGTGTTCCCATAGTCGCGTTCCCATAGTCGTGTACTAATTGCGTTCCCATAGTCATGTACTATCGCGCTCCCATAGTCGTATACTATCGCATTCCCATAGTCGTGTACTAATCGCGTTCCCATAGTCGTGTACTAATCGCATTCCCATAGTCGTGTACTAATCGCGTTCCCATAGTCGTGTACTAATCGCGTTCCCATAGTCGTATACTAATCGCGTTCCCATAGTCGTGTACTAATCGCGTTCCCATAGTCGTGTACTAATCGCGTTCCCATAGTCGTATACTAATCACGTTCCCATAGTCGTGTACTAATCGCGTTCCCATAGTCGTATACTATCGCGTTCCCATAGTCGTGTACTAATTGTGTTCCCATAGTCGCGTTCCCATAGTCGTGTACTAATTGCGTTCCCATAGTCATGTACTATCGCATTCCCATAGTCGTATACTATCGCGTTCCCATAGTCGTGTACTAATCGCGTTCCCATAGTCGTGTACTAATCGCGTTCCCATAGTCGTGTACTAATCGCGTTCCCATAGTCGTGTACTAATCGCGTTCCCATAGTCGTATACTATCGCGTTCCCATAGTCGTATACTAATCGCGTTCCCATAGTCGTGTACTAATCGCGTTCCCATAGTCGTGTACTAATCGCGTTCCCATAGTCGTATACTAATCGCGTTCCCATAGTCGTGTACTAATCGCGTTCCCATAGTCGTGTACTAATCGCGTTCCCATAGTCGTGTACTAATCGCGTTCCCATAGTCGTGTACTATCACAAAACAGCAAAGACAAGTATAATCATCCAAAAGTGAAGTGAAATTGTCAGACTCCAGACACCCAAAGTCAGTAGCCATTTGTTCATTTCACCTTTATTTAACCAGGTTGGCCAGTTGAGAACACCTTTATTTAACCAGGTAGGCCAGTTGAGAACACCTTTATTTAACTAGGCAAGCCAAAATCTTATATACAATGACGGCCTAGGAACTGTGGGTTAACTGCCTTGTTCAGGGGAAGAAATACAGATTTTTACCTTGTCAGCTCGTGGATTCGATCCCGCAACCTTTCGGTTACTAGTCCAACGCTCTAACCACTAGACTACCTGCTGGTTACTAGTCCAACGCTCTAACCACTAGACTACCTGCTGGTTACTAGTCCAACACTCTAACCACTAGACTACCTGCTGGTTACTAACCCAACACTCTAACCACTAGACTACCTGCTGGTTACTAACCCAACACTCTAACCACTAGACTACCTGCTGGTTACTAACCCAACACTCTAACCACTAGACTACCTGCTGGTTACTAACCCAACACTCTAACCACTAGACTACCTGCTGGTTACTAACCCAACACTCTAACCACTAGACTACCTGCTGGTTACTAGTCCAACGCTCTAACCACTAGACTACCTGCTGGTTACTAGTCCAACGCTCTAACCACTAGACTACCTGCTGGTTACTAGTCCAACGCTCTAACCACTAGACTACCTGCTGGTTACTAGTCCAACGCTCTAACCACTAGACTACCTGCTGGTTACTAGTCCAACGCTCTAACCACTAGACTACCTGCTGGTTACTAGTCCAACGCTCTAACCACTAGACTACCTGCTGGTTACTAGTCCAACGCTCTAACCACTAGACTACCTGCTGGTTACTAGTCCAACGCTCTAACCACTAGACTACCTGCTGGTTACTAGTCCAACGCTCTAACCACTAGACTACCTGCTGGTTACTAGTCCAACGCTCTAACCACTAGACTACCTGCTGGTTACTAGTCCAACACTCTAACCACTAGACTACCTGCTGGTTACTAGTCCAACGCTCTAACCACTAGACTACCTGCTGGTTACTAGTCCAACGCTCTAACCACTAGACTACCTGCTGGTTACTAACCCAACGCTCTAACCACTAGACTACCTGCTGGTTACTAGTCCAACACTCTAACCACTAGACTACCTGCTGGTTACTAGTCCAACGCTCTAACCACTAGACTACCTGCTGGTTACTAGTCCAACGCTCTAACCACTAGACTACCTGCTGGTTACTAGTCCAACGCTCTAACCACTAGACTACCTGCTGGTTACTAGTCCAACGCTCTAACCACTAGACTACCTGCTGGTTACTAGTCCAACGCTCTAACCACTAGACTACCTGCTGGTTACTAGTCCAACGCTCTAACCACTAGACTACCTGCTGGTTACTAGTCCAACGCTCTAACCACTAGACTACCTGCTGGTTACTAGTCCAACGCTCTAACCACTAGACTACCTGCTGGTTACTAGTCCAACGCTCTAACCACTAGACTACCTGCTGGTTACTAGTCCAACGCTCTAACCACTAGACTACCTGCTGGTTACTAGTCCAACGCTCTAACCACTAGACTACCTGCTGGTTACTAGTCCAACGCTCTAACCACTAGACTACCTGCTGGTTACTAGTCCAACGCTCTAACCACTAGACTACCTGCTGGTTACTAGTCCAACGCTCTAACCACTAGACTACCTGCTGGTTACTAGTCCAACGCTCTAACCACTAGACTACCTGCTGGTTACTAGTCCAACGCTCTAACCACTAGACTACCTGCTGGTTACTAGTCCAACGCTCTAACCACTAGACTACCTGCTGGTTACTAACCCAACACTCTAACCACTAGACTACCTGCTGGTTACTAGTCCAACGCTCTAACCACTAGACTACCTGCTGGTTACTAGTCCAACGCTCTAACCACTAGACTACCTGCTGGTTACTAGTCCAACGCTCTAACCACTAGACTACCTGCTGGTTACTAGTCCAACGCTCTAACCACTAGACTACCTGCTGGTTACTAGTCCAACGCTCTAACCACTAGACTACCTGCTGGTTACTAGTCCAACGCTCTAACCACTAGACTACCTGCTGGTTACTAGTCCAACACTCTAACCACTAGACTACCTGCTGGTTACTAGTCCAACGCTCTAACCACTAGACTACCTGCTGGTTACTAGTCCAACGCTCTAACCACTAGACTACCTGCTGGTTACTAGTCCAACGCTCTAACCACTAGACTACCTGCTGGTTACTAGTCCAACGCTCTAACCACTAGACTACCTGCTGGTTACTAGTCCAACGCTCTAACCACTAGACTACCTGCTGGTTACTAGTCCAACGCTCTAACCACTAGACTACCTGCTGGTTACTAGTCCAACGCTCTAACCACTAGACTACCTGCTGGTTACTAGTCCAACGCTCTAACCACTAGACTACCTGCTGGTTACTAGTCCAACGCTCTAACCACTAGACTACCTGCTGGTTACTGGTCCAACGCTCTAACCACTAGACTACCTGCTGGTTACTAGTCCAACGCTCTAACCACTAGACTACCTGCTGGTTACTAGTCCAACGCTCTAACCACTAGACTACCTGCTGGTTACTAGTCCAACGCTCTAACCACTAGACTACCTGCTGGTTACTAGTCCAACGCTCTAACCACTAGACTACCTGCTGGTTACTAGTCCAACGCTCTAACCACTAGACTACCTGCTGGTTACTAGTCCAACGCTCTAACCACTAGACTACCTGCTGGTTACTAGTCCAACGCTCTAACCACTAGACTACCTGCTGGTTACTAGTCCAACGCTCTAACCACTAGACTACCTGCTGGTTACTAGTCCAACGCTCTAACCACTAGACTACCTGCTGGTTACTAGTCCAACGCTCTAACCACTAGACTACCTGCTGGTTACTAGTCCAACGCTCTAACCACTAGACTACCTGCTGGTTACTAGTCCAACGCTCTAACCACTAGACTACCTGCTGGTTACTAGTCCAACGCTCTAACCACTAGACTACCTGCTGGTTACTAGTCCAACGCTCTAACCACTAGACTACCTGCTGGTTACTAGTCCAACGCTCTAACCACTAGACTACCTGCTGGTTACTAGTCCAACGCTCTAACCACTAGACTACCTGCTGGTTACTAGTCCAACGCTCTAACCACTAGACTACCTGCTGGTTACTGGTCCAACGCTCTAACCACTAGACTACCTGCAGCCTCTTCAATTAGAACACTATATATACCCTGAATATGAATCTCAGCATAGATGACACGACACCTGGTGGTATTCAGAATATTCCTTTTGGATAACACTTCTACTGCATGTACTAACCTTTAGAACATGTACTAACCTTTAGAACTAACCTTTAGAACATGTACTAACCTTTAGAACATGCACTAACCTTCAATAATGTACTAACCTTTAGAACTAACCTTTAGAACATGTACTAACCTTTAGAACATGCACTAACCTTCAATAATGTACTAACCTTTAGAACTAACCTTTAGAACATGTACTAATCTTTAGAACATGCACTAACCTTCAATAATGTACTAACCTTTAGAACATGTACTAACCTTTAGAACATGTACTAACCTTTAGAACATTTACTAACCTTTAGAACATTTACTAACCTTTAGAACATGTACTAACCTTCAATAATGTCTTGTAACAAGGCTTATAATACGTTATAGCTTAACATTGTCAACAGACACACTGGTCTGTATTTAGTCAGGCTATTTAGTCATCTACCGTTGCAATGCGCCGGATGACGGCTTGTCATAAAGTAGCTCTCGGTTGATGATGACAGCTCCTAGGTCCTCTGCACTGACACCGGTCTCGGCAGATGCTGTCCATGTAGGTTTCATGTGCTCTTGCAGGAGGACTTTGCCCACGACAGAAAACAAAAGTTTAAGGTGAATTCTCCCCTAGACGCTGATCTTAGGTTAGTTTTGAAGTTGATCCTGGATCTGCTCCTAGGGGAAACTTTTCCCATAAGAGGGAACCCACAGTAACAGACCGCTGAGTAGGCGGCTAGCACGGGGTTCCTGCGGCTAGAATGGGGTTATTGCGGCTAGCACGGGGTTCCTACAACAGTGGTGAGATGATTACGGGCTTCTGAGTGGCGCAGAAGTCTAAGGCACTGCATCTCAGTGCAAGAGGTGTCACTACAGACCCTGGTTCGATTCCAGGCTGCATCACATCCGGTCTTGATTTGGAGTCCCATAGGGCGGCGCACAATTGGCCCAGCGACGGCCGGGGTAGGCCGTCATTGTAACTAAGAATTTTGTTCTAAACTGACTTTTAAGTTTTATAATGCATTTGAACCAACATTAACAGCCTTGCAATCTAGCGAAGGAATCGCAACAGAGTAGGAGGCAGCCGCATCCTGTACGGTCCCAGATCTCAGCTACAGATTAGCCAAGTGACAAGACGCATCCTGTACGGTCCCAGATCTCAGATACAGATTAGCCAAGTGACAAGACGCATCCTGTACGGCCCCAGATCTCAGCTACAGATTAGCCAAGTGACAAGACGCATCCTGTACGGCCCCAGATCTCAGCTACAGATTAGCCAAGTGACAAGAAGCATCCTGTACGGCCCCAGATCTCAGCTACAGATTAGCCAAGTGACAAGAAGCATCCTGTACGGCCCCAGATCTCAGCTACAGATTAGCCAAGTGACAAGACGCATCCTGTACGGCCCCAGATCTCAGCTACAGACAAGACACTTGCAAGTTAAAAATAACACACTAGTCTGGCAAGACACACACAGAGAGAAAGAGAGAGAGAGAGATGCACACACACAGAGAGAGAGAGAGAGAGAGAGAGAGAGAGAGAGAGAGAGAGAGAGAGAGAGAGAGAGAGAGAGAGAGAGATGCACACACACAGATACAGTCCTTGGTGACTCCAGTTGGTGACTTTGATCCTGGTGAAGGGCTCCACATGAGGGAGGACCGGTAGAGAAAGGGTAGCCTGGAGAACACACACACACACTCACCCACCAACACACACACACACACACACACACACTCACCCACCCACCAACACACACACACACACTCACCCACCAACACACACACACACACTCACCCACCAACACACACACACACACACTCACCCACCAACACACACTCACCAACACGCGCCAGTTTACTATCAGTCATGTTCTCAGATAAGAGGATGACTGTATATTGTACATTCAGATACTGGAAAATAGTGGAGATCCTGTTGAGTGTTTGCTTCCCTTGTCACTCAGCTTTCTAGGGAAACATTGTTACGGCCATTCAATAACATCCTGTATGTTTCGATGAAACTGTCCGGAACAATTACATCGACACCAGTTAAGGGCAAAACTCAAATGGAGCTGAAAGTTTGAAATATGCAGCACACTGTGTTGAAATCGGCTCGACATTTCATTCAAGTCCAGTCAGCTTCTCCTTGTAGAATAGAGAAAGGGAGATTAGGAGGGGGAAAAAAAAAGGTCTATAAATCACAACATTTAATAGAACATTATATGGTATCTCTACGACCTTCTCTGCATTTAATAACTGCATTGTTAGAAGTATTGGCCAAGAAGTTTGTCCTTGTGTGAGGGCAGAGCGACGTCTTTTCCTGGAGATTGGCACAGGAACTCAGTGAGATTTATGCAGAACATTGTATCTCTTATGGCAGAGACAGTCAAATCTTACCCTAAAAAGTCCAGAGTTCTGCTTGGGTTTCTGTTCGACCTGATGACTGCACCCATATGGTGTCTAAGTCACTGTGTGATTAGAGGGAAGTATGAAGACCAAATTAAAGGAGTGGAACTTTCTTCGAGGTCCAGATTTGTATTGGCCGGCTTCTATGGTGCTCACTAGATAAATCGTGACTCTCGGCATTCTTGTTTATTTACCCAGACAGTCACTCAGTGACAATTGCCACTGCTTTCCAGGGAGGCGTTGTTAGCTTATTGTGAAAGACCTTGGCATTGGGTCAGGCACACATCTTGTCCTGGAAGAGAACGGCACTCTGTACCTCGGTGATAGTGTTGTATCTCTCCCTCTCAGGCTGATGTCCCCTACAATGTATCGTCAAAAGACAGATTCACAAATCTTGACATGTTGACACAAAAAAAAGGTATAAACAGGTAGCCTAGTGGTTAGAGTGTAGAGGTGGCAGGGTAGCCTAGTGGTTAGAGTGTAGGGGCGGCAGGTAGCCTAGTGGTTAGAGTGTAGGGGCGGCAGGTAGCCTAGTGGTTAGAGTGTAGAGGAGGCAGGTAGCCTAGTGGTTAGAGTGTAGAGGAGGCAGGTAGCCTAGTGGTTAGAGTGTAGAGGAGGCAGGTAGCCTAGTGGTTAGAGTGTAGAGGCGGCAGGTAGTCTAGTGGTTAGAGTGTAGAGGAGGCAGGTAGCCTAGTGGTTAGAGTGTGGGGGCGGCAGGTAGCCTAGTGGTTAGAGTGTAGAGGCGGCAGGTAGCCTAGTAGTTAGAGCGTTGGACTAGTAACCGAAAGGTTGCAAGATGGAATCCCCCAGCTGACAAGGTAAAAATCTGTCGTTCTGCCCCTGAACAGGCAGTTAACCCACTGTTCCTAGGCTGTCATTGAAAATAAGAATTTGTTCTTTAACTGACTTGCCTAGTTATATAAAGGTACAATAAAAATTACCTGACTGCAGGATTTAATCAAGTGCTACACAAATCCAACACCATTCTATGTTAAAGTAGAATTAAACAAATTGACATTAAGCATTTTTCTCAAAACGGAGAAAACTTTATTTTGATTTTTTCCCCCCCTCCACATATTAAAATAGATCAACTCTAAACAATGTATGTCTTTAGAATTTGTGGTCCTTTCCGAAATAAGGACACAACTTAAAGCACTTAACCAACAGAACTCAAATAAATTAAATTCATATTAATTGTGTTCACTTTGCGGCTCCATTGCACCAGGGCGGCAGCTATGGATGACAGATAGTCGAGCCCTCAGAGAGTAGGTAGCAGGGTCAATTCCATTTCAAGTCAGGTAGCCTAAAAATGTTGTCCCTTACCCAGTGATTTGCATCAGATATATTTCAGTCCAACCAATGTTAAAGTATATATACACATACACACAAATATATACACTACCGGTCAAGTTTTAGAACACCTACTCATACAAGGTTTATGTTTATTTAAAACTATTTTCTATATTGTAGAATAATAGTGAAGACATCAACACTATGAAATAACACATATGGAATCATGTAGTAACCAACAAAGTGTTAAAACAAATCAAAATATGATTTTATATTTGTGATTCTTCAATTAGCCACCCGTTGCCTTGATGACAGATTTTCACACTCTTTGGCATTCTCTCAACCAGCTTCCCCTGGAATGCTTTTCCAACAGTCTTGAAGGGGTTCCAACATACGCTGAGCACTTGTTGGCTGCTTTTCCTTCACTCTGCGGTCCGACTCATCCCAAACCATCTCAATTGGGTTGAGGTCGGGTGATTGTTGGGGCCAGGTCATCTGATGCAGCACTCTCCTCCTTTGTCAAATAGCCCTTACACAGCCTGGAGGTGTGTTTTGGTTCATTGTCCTGCTGAAAAACAAATGATAGTCCCACTAAGCCCAAACCAGATGGGATGGCGTATCGCTGCAGAATGCTGTGGTAGCCATGCTGGTTAAGTGTGCCTTGAATTCTAAATAAATCACAGACAGTGTCACCAGCAAAGCACCTTCACACCATCACACCTCCATGCTTCACGGTGGGAAATACACATGCGGAGATCATCCATAATATGGACTTGGTCTTTTACCAAATAGGGCTATATTCCTTATACCAACCCTACCTTGTCACAACACAACTGATTGGCTCAAACGCATTAAGAAAGAAATTCCACAAATTAACTTTTAGCAAGGCACACCTGTTAATTGAAATGCATTCCAGGTGACTACCACATGAAGCTGGTTGAGAGAATGCCAGGAGTGTGCAAAGCTGTCATCAAGGCAAAGGGTGGCTACTTTGAAGAATCTCAAATATATTTTGATTTGTTTAACACTTTCTTGTTTACTACATGATTCCATATGTGTCATTTCATAGTTTTGATGTCTTCACTATTATTCTATAAATGTAGAAAATAGTACAACATTTTAAAAAATGAAACCCTTGAATGAGTCGGTGTTCTAAAACTGTTGACCGGTAGTGTAAATGGTAAAAATATATATATATATATATATATATATATATATATATATATATATATATATATATATATATATATATATATATATATATATATGGCTGTTTAAATATCAATATGTATCCACATTATTCAACACTGACCTCTAGAGGCCATTAAACTCCCTACACCCGTTTACCACTATAGAACACCCTTTTCACACTACGCAGGATTGGATATTATCTTTTTACATTGCCCTGTACAGCACCATTCCAGCAACTATGCCTGACGTGTAACCGGGCCAGTACCGCTGGGCTCCGTGGTGAGAAAAAGGGGTACAAGAGCAAACATAGGAGCATTCAGTTACATTTTTATGAATATTTTATATTAATTGTCACCGGCATTTGACAAAGTACAATAACCCCCCAAAAAATTATAATATAGTAAATAAATGAACAGTTTTGAAGCTGTACATCATTTTGACTCGACTGGTTAGCTTGACAAAGTTTTGCAAAACAACAGTCAATCTGAAACACCAAAATAAATGAAAAGTTGTCTGCCATTGTTTGTTGTCTTAACGGAGAAAGGTTGCATCCTTAAAGCGATAGTAATCTTAGTATTAACGAGTAGATTTAACAGGGCTGGATGTAGCAACTAGCCCTGTTCTGTCCTGGAGCTGTTCTTGTCTATTAAATGTTATGTATTAATGTATTATGTATTTCGTATTCTGTGTTCTGTGTTCTGTGCTCTGTGTTCTGTGTTCTGTGTTCTGTGTTCTGTGTTCTGTGTGAACCCCAGGAAGAGTAGCTGCTGCTTTGGCAACAACTAATGGGGATGCTAATATAATAACAAATACAAGAGCTATTTTACAGCTACAAAACCTCAAAATTAAAACATACCAAATTAAAACATCAAAAGAAAAAAGGTTAGTTATATTTTTTTTAAAAAGGCCCAAAAAAAATCTGGAGAAAAAAAAAATTATATTATTTTTGTACAATTCAAATTGCTACACGTCAGATAAAAGAAAGTGTTGATAGTTTTGTCTAAGTGTCCTTCGGTCTAAAATATCAAGTCTCTTTCCCCTGTCAAACTAGTGCAGACTTCCGAATGGAACCCAAGACCCTACACCCACGAACATCTTAAGAGGCATTGAAAAGCAATGCAATATTCTCTGACCTACAAGAGCGCCAGGCGTGTAGTTGCTAGGGGTTACATTCAGAATTCAGTGGGTAGCCTGTCATGTCCAACTACACCATCAGTCAACAGTCATCGGTCCTTCACTATTACCACTATCACACCTGGGATTGCTTCAAATACCATCTTTTTATTTCATATTTTCTCTTTGTGCATATGAATTCACATTCATAGAGGGGGGGGCCCAATTACTCCAGCTTAAGCGGCTATGGGTGGATACTTGTTGTGTCCCTTTTGCCACTTCCTGGTTGTCATGTCCTGTTCGCTGTTTTAGTCGCTCATAGACAGGAAGAGTTGGTCCTCCAGATCAGAGGTGTCAGTGCTGCCGTCTGAGCTGCCGGAACTGTCAGCTGTATGGGAAGACAGACGGGGACATAGAAAGATGGTGTGAGTGTGTGTACTTACTAACTTTTACTGTTTCCCAACAAACTATCATGGTCCAAACACACCAAGACAGTCGTGAAGAGGGCACGACAAAACCTATTCCTCCTCAGGAGACTGAAAAGATTTGTCATGGGTCCCCAGATCCTCAAAAGTTTCTACAGCTGCACCATCGAGAGCATCATGACTGGTTACATCACTGCCTGGTATGGAAACTGCTCGGCCTCCGACCGCATCACTGGGGCCAACCTTCCTGCTATCCAGGACCTCTACACCAGGCGGTGTCAGAGCAAGACCCTAAAAATTGTCAAAGACACCAGCCACCCTAGTCATAGACTGTTCTCTCTGCTACCGCACGGAAAGCTGTACCGGAGCGCCAAGTCTAAGACTCCTGAACATCTAATCAAATGTCTACCCAGACTATTTACATCATCTGTCCCCTCCCCTCCATACGCTGCTGTAGCTACTCTGTTTATCATCTATCGACTAACCGGTGCCCCCGCACATCAAATCGATCAATGAATCAGACATAATCCTCTTGGTACCTGGGGAAACATGCTGCCGGTCTTGGTCTGCTTTTTTCTATCGCTTCTAGACTAGTGGATGTTTTGTGTGTGATAAATTATTTTCCCAAGAAGACACCGCAGTTACTCACATCCCAGGTCAATCTCAGCATCGTTGTTCGAGTCATCCTCATCCTCCTCATCATCAGCATGGAGCAGCCTGGCCACTGCTTCATCATCCGAGGGAGAGAAGTCGTTACCTCCATCCTCCTCTCCGTCTCCTCCCTCGATCAGCTCGGCCAACAGCGGGTCAGTCTCCATGTCATCATCGTCGTCATCTTCATCATCGTCGTCAGAGTCTCCATCATCATCGTCTTGATCCTCCTGGTGGGAAGGTGACACATTTTGAACACAAATCAACACAAGGTGAAACAAGATGAAATATACATAAAAATAAAAAATAAATAAAAAAAACACATCAATATATTTGAACAGAGTTAACACAAGGGCAAACAGTGGGGAGAGGCTGGGATAGAAGCAGGTGTTTTAGTGACGGGCTAGGATAGGAACAAAGGTTCTGGTGTGTAACCCTGTGGGCTCTCAGAACCCAGATCAAAGAGCACTGGGCAGTACGGGTTGAAATGGAGAGACTGGATATTAGAGATTAAGGAACACTAGGAGAGCGCTGATGTAGATAAGATGCTAAAGTTAGACTGAGTTTAGTAGAGAGGAGGACAGCATTTCTTACCTGATCTTCATCATCCTCTCCCTCCTCAGCTAGTCTCTGTCTCCCCACTTCATACAGGCGACACACCGTGTCCATGTTGATAGAGTCCTGGTTCTAAAGACGTTAGAACACACAGCTTGAGACGAACTGCTGACCGACAGAGAGAACTACACTTCCCACATTCCACTCTTTAGATGAACTGCTGACTGACAGAGAGAACTACACTTCCCACATTCCACTCTTTAGAAGAACACACAGCTTGAGACAAACTGCTGACCGAGAGAGAGAACTACACTTCCCACATTCCACTCTTTAGATGAACTGCTGACCGACAGAGAGAACTACACTTCCCACATTCCACTCTTTAGAAGAACTGTTGACCGACAGAGAGAACTACACTTCCCACATTCCACTCTTTAGAAGAACTGTTGACCGACAGAGAGAACTACACTTCCCACATTCCACTCTTTAGAAGAACTGCTGACCGACAGAGAGAACTACACTTCCCACATTCCACTCTTTAGAAGAACTGTTGACCGACAGAGAGAACTACACTTCCCACATTCCACTCTTTAGAAGAACACACAACTTGAGATGAACTGCTGACCGACAGAGAGAACTACACTTCCCACATTCCACTCTTTAGAAGAACACACAACTTGAGATAAACTGCTGACCGACAGAGAACTACACTTCCCACATTCCACTCTTTAGATGAACTGTTGACCGACAGAGAGAACTACACTTCCCACATTCCACTCTTTAGAAGAACACACAGCCTGAGATGAACTGCTGACTGACAGAGAGAACTACACTTCCCACATTCCACTCTTCAGTTTCTTTTTGGATGTCTATTTGGGACTCAGATCAAGAGCCAGAGTAGAACAGAGAGCAATAATATGGCATCATCAGGGAGCATTGCACCACCCTAATCCCTAACCCCTAATCCATAGCCCTTTACCCCTAGCCCCTAATCCTTAACCTCTAGCCCTAACCCCCTTAACCCTAGCCCCTAACCCCCTTATCCCTAGCCCCTAACCCCCAAACCCTAGCCCTTTACCCCTAGCCCCTAATCACTAACCACTAAATAAGAATATGGGACACAAACAACACAGCTCATTCTTCCTACATGATAACAACCATATACTGATTGACAGGTAGAATGGAACGGTCAGGAGCAGAGCTAAATGACGTAACATGGAATGTCAGCAATGGAAATAAAACCAGGAAGTTTACCTCGATGACAGCCAGGTAGCAGTCCCTAGTGTCAGTACACAGGTCAAAGATATTCCTCTTCACATCCACAGTAGCTGAGGAAGAACATACAACCAGAAGTTCATTTTAACCAGCATGCCACAGGCCACAAAACAAAATCCCTATGCTTGACCTATGACCTTTAGGTCATACCGATGGGTTTGTAGTCGGTGGCGTCAAAGGTTCTGAAGGAGGAACCGAAGGGACTCTTCATCTGTTGGTCCATCACGTCATCCTCCTCATCAGCCTGGAGCATGGCTCCGTACATGACCGTAGCGTTGTTGTTGAACACTCCTCTACACTGGTCCAAGGCAGGCACGGTGTGGAGGAGATGGAACGTTCGCAGGTCCCACTGGCATAGCTGGTCAAGGTGAGCATCACTTCCAAATCAATGTTTTTACTGATATGACCTGGATAAACTCCATAGGCCATAGTTATAAAGGCTACGATTAGATCTCCCCTGAGTTTTTACACATCTGGTGATACTCATGATAAAAGCAGCAGGATGCCAAATCCCAGGAGCATTTTTACAGATTCTCTTTTTGGATTTGGTTAAATTAGTTAGATTTGCTTTGTTAACAAAAGTGAGCATTAAATGTATTGCAGTGATCTGTTGTGACTGTTCTTTTTGTTAATAAAGTTGTTCATTTCCTTATTGTTAATAATGTTATATGTTAACAAAACAGGAAGGAATAAGGACCAAAACAGGAAGTAATAAGTACCAAAACAGGAAGTAATAAGGACCAAAACAGGAAGTAATAAGGACCAAAACAGGAAGTAATAAGGACCAAAACAGGAAGTAATAAGGACCAAAACAGGAAGTAATAAGGACCAAAACAGGAAGTAATAAGGATACAATCTCTGTGTTGATGATGACCTCGAGGCGGTTGGGATGGAACACGCCACTGATGTTCATATTGAACTTGTCAAACTTGTGGATGGCCTGAGCAGAGCGCACGTCCCACATGACCCCGTCGTTGAGCACCAGGTCGTCGCTAGGGTTAAAGGTCGCACAGTTCCTCTTGTAGTTGTTGGCCAGGCCAGGGTCATTAAGGGTCAGCAACTTCTGACCTGACTGGATGTCATAGATCTGGACACAAATGAAGATGAAATTAACATCCTAAACTTGAGAAAACCGGTGCTGGAAAAAAAAACAAGAATGGATTTAAAAAATAATAATTTTAAAACAAGAATGGGATAACAATAAAAAATATAACAAAATAAAACAAGAATGGGATAAAAAAATAAAAATATAACAAAATAAAACAATGGGATAAAAATGTAAAATAAAAAACAAACGAGAATGGATTTAAAAAAACAAACAAATAAAACAAGAATGGATTTTTTTTAAACAAAAAAACTATGAATAAAGTAAATAAAACAAGAATGGATTTAAAAAAACAAACAAATAAAACAAGAATGGATTTTTTTTAAACAAAAAAACTATGAATAAAGTAAATAAAACAAGAATGGATTTAAAAAAAAAAGTTAAACAAGAGGCCAGCTCACTGCTCATAAGGAAGCACCGTACGCGGGCCGCTCATTTCTGTATTCATACATCGGTGAAGGAAAATATGAATTATACACGTCCAGGGGTTTTAAGACAGTGCTGGGGTTCAAAGAAAAATAAGTTCAACAACAGGTGACAGAAAAGACACGGTGTAAACGAAGAGGTGGACTTACATGAGCTACCTGGTCCTTGGTGCCAATCACTCGGTCTTGTGACAGTTTACTGAACTCTACGTAATGGTCGTCCAAAAAGGAATGCCTGAAACAGAAGACAATCACGATTGTTTATGAAAGTCTCTATAAAAAAGAAAATGACTAAACTAACAACAAGCCAATGACTAAAGAGTTCAGACTACGGGCTCAGAGTGACACTAACTTCATCTCGAAGACCGACTGCATGCTCCAGAGAGCTGACAGAGGGACACTCCACGAGGCAGACGTCAGCAGCAGAGAACCGTCCTGAAAATACAGGAGAGGTCAGTGTTGGATGAAGAAGAAAAGCCAGTCTACCACTGGACATATCAAATCAAATGTTATTTGTCACATACACATGGTCAGCAGATGTTAATGCGAGTGTAGCGAAATGCTTGTGCTTCTAGTTCCGACAATGCAGTAATAACCAACAAGTAATCTAGCTAACAATTCCAAAACATTATAAACATTATATTAAGTAGCATTGTTTTAAAGTGGCTAGTGATAAACTTTACATCAATTCCCATTATTAAAGTAGCTGTAGTTGAGTCAGTGTGTTGGCAGCAGCCAATCAATGTTAGTGGTGGCTGTTTAACAGTCTGATGGCCTTGAGATAGAAGCTGTTTAACAGTCTGATGGCCTTGAGATAGAAGCTGTTTAACAGTCTGATGGCCTTGAGATAGAAGCTGTTTAACAGTCTGATGGCCTTGAGAGAGAAGTTGTTTAACAGTCTGATGGCCTTGAGATAGAAGCTGTTTAACAGTCTGATGGCCTTGAGATAGAAGCTGTTTAACAGTCTGATGGCCTTGAGAGAGAAGCTGTTTAACAGTCTGATGGCCTTGAGATAGAAGCTGTTTAACAGTCTGATGGCCTTGAGATAGAAGCTGTTTAACAGTCTGATGGCCTTGAGATAGAAGCTGTTTAACAGTCTGATGGCCTTGAGATAGAAGCTGTTTAACAGTCTGATGGCCTTGAGATAGAAGCTGTTTAACAGTCTGATGGCCTTGAGATAGAAGCTGTTTAACAGTCTGATGGCCTTGAGATAGAAGCTGTTTAACAGTCTGATGGCCTTGAGATAGAAGTTGTTTAACAGTCTGATGGCCTTGAGATAGAAGTTGTTTAACAGTCTGATGGCCTTGAGATAGAAGCTGTTTAACAGTCTGATGGCCTTGAGAGAGAAGCTGTTTAACAGTCTGATGGCCTTGAGATAGAAGCTGTTTAACAGTCTGATGGCCTTGAGATAGAAGCTGTTTAACAGTCTGATGGCCTTGAGATAGAAGCTGTTTAACAGTCTGATGGCCTTGAGATAGAAGTTGTTTAACAGTCTGATGGCCTTGAGATAGAAGCTGTTTAACAGTCTGATGGCCTTGAGATAGAAGCTGTTTAACAGTCTGATGGCCTTGAGATAGAAGTTGTTTAACAGTCTGATGGCCTTGAGATAGAAGTTGTTTAACAGTCTGATGGCCTTGAG
>NC_048581.1:89087508-89137508 GCF_013265735.2 Oncorhynchus mykiss | reverse complement strand
TGGAGGGGGAGAGAGACATCATGAAGGGGTTAGTTAAAGAGATGGAGAGAGACATCATGAAGGGGTTAGCTAAAGAGATGGAGAGAGACATCATGAAGGGGTTAGTTAAAGAGATGGAGAGACATCATGAAGGGGTTAGTTAAAGAGATGGAGAGACATCATGAAGGGGTTAGTTAAAGAGATGGAGAGAGAGACATCATGAAGGGGTTAGTTAAAGAGATGGAGGGGGAGAGAGACATCATGAAGGGGTTAGTTAAAGAGATGGAGGGGGAGAGAGACATCATGAAGGGGTTAGTTAAAGAGATGGAGAGAGACATCATGAAGGGGTTAGCTAAAGAGATGGAGAGAGACATCATGAAGGGGTTAGCTAAAGAGATGGAGAGAGACATCATGAAGGGGTTAGTTAAAGAGATAGAGAGAGACATGAAGGGGTTAGTTAAAGAGATGGCGAGAGACATCATGAAGGGGTTAGTTAAAGAGATGGAGAAAGACATCATGAAGGGGTTAGTTAAAGAGATAGAGAGACATCATGAAGGGGTTAGTTAAAGAGATGGAGAGAGAGACATCATGAAGGGGTTAGTTAAAGAGATGGAGAGATCATGAAGGGGTTAGTTAAAGAGATGGAGAGAGAGAGACATCATGAAGGGGTTAGTTAAAGAGATGGAGAGGGACATCATGAAGGGGTTAGTTAAAGAGATGGAGAGAGACATCATGAAGGGGTTAGTTAAAGAGATGGAGAGACATCATGAAGGGGTTAGTTAAAGAGATGGAGAGAGACATCATGAAGGGGTTAGTTAAAGAGATGGAGAGACATCATGAAGGGGTTAGTTAAAGAGATGGAGAGACATCATGAAGGGGTTAGTTAAAGAGATGTAGAGGGAGAGACATCATGAAGGGGTTAGTTAAAGAGATGGAGAGGGAGAGACATCATGAAGGGGTTAGTTAAAGAGATGGAGAGGGAGAGACATCATGAAGGGGTTAGTTAAAGAGATGGAGAGACATCATGAAGGGGTTAGTTAAAGAGATGGAGAGAGAGAGACATCATGAAGGGGTTAGTTAAAGAGATGGAGAGGGAGAGACATCATGAAGGGGTTAGTTAAAGAGATGGAGAGACATCATGAAGGGGTTAGTTAAAGAGATGGAGAGACATCATGAAGGGGTTAGTTAAAGAGATGGAGAGACATCATGAAGGGGTTAGTTAAAGAGATGGAGAGACATCATGAAGGGGTTAGCTAAAGAGATGGAGAGGGAGAGACATCATGAAGGGGTTAGTTAAAGAGATGGAGAGAGAGAGAGAGAGAGAACGAGGAGAGGAACAACTCGCTACAGAAAGAGAAAGGAAAGGAGGGTACTTAACAGATCGACAGTCACTGGCTTGCAGACTACTTACTTAAACAGCATACTGTGTAATAATTAAAAACATATGTACTTTTATTAAACTAGGCAAGTTAAGAACAAATTCTTATTTTCAATGACGGCCTAAGAACAGTGGTTTAACTGCCTTGCTCAGGGGGCAGAACGACAGATTTTCACCTTGTCAGCTCGGGGGATTCGATCTTACAAACCTTTCGGTTACCAGTCCAACGCTCTAACCACTAGGCTACCTGCCGCCTCTACACTCTAACCACTAGGCTACCTACCTCCTCTACACTCTAACCACTAGGCTACCTGCCTCCTCTACACTCTAACCACTAGACTACCCTGCCTCCTCTACACTCTAACCACTAGGCTACCTACCTCCTCTACACTCTAACCACTAGGCTACCTGCCTCCTCTACACTCTAACCACTAGGCTACCTGCCGCCCCTACACTCTAACCACTAGGCTACCTGCCTCCTCTACACTCTAACCACTAGGCTACCTACCTCCTCTACACTCTAACCACTAGGCTACCTACCTCCTCTACACTCTAACCACTAGGCTACCTACCTCCTCTACACTCTAACCACTAGGCTACCTGCCCCCTCTACACTCTAACCACTAGGCTACCTACCTCCTCTACACTCTAACCACTAGACTACCTGCCCCCTCTACACTCTAACCACTAGGCTACCTGCCACCTCTACACTCTAACCACTAGGCTACCTACCTCCTCTACACTCTAACCACTAGGCTACCTACCTCCTCTACACTCTAACCACTAGGCTACCTACCTCCTCTACACTCTAACCACTAGGCTACCTACCTCCTCTACACTCTAACCACTAGGCTACCTGCCACCTCTACACTCTAACCACTAGGCTACCTACCTCCTCTACACTCTAACCACTAGACTACCTGCCCCCTCTACACTCTAACCACTAGGCTACCTGCCACCTCTACACTCTAACCACTAGGCTACCTACCTCCTCTACACTCTAACCACTAGGCTACCTACCTCCTCTACACTCTAACCACTAGGCTACCTACCTCCTCTACACTCTAACCACTAGGCTACCTACCTCCTCTACACTCTAACCACTAGGCTACCTACCTCCTCTACACTCTAACCACTAGACTACCTACCTCCTCTACACTCTAACCACTAGGCTACCTACCTCCTCTACACTCTAACCACTAGACTACCTACCTCCTCTACACTCTAACCACTAGGCTACCTACCTCCTCTACACTCTAACCACTAGGCTACCTACCTCCTCTACACTCTAACCACTAGGCTACCTACCTCCTCTACACTCTAACCACTAGACTACCTACCTCCTCTACACTCTAACCACTAGGCTACCTACCTCCTCTACACTCTAACCACTAGACTACCTACCTCCTCTACACTCTAACCACTAGGCTACCTACCTCCTCTACACTCTAACCACTAGGCTACCTACCTCCTCTACACTCTAACCACTAGACTACCTGCCCCCTCTACACTCTAACCACTAGGCTACCTACCGCCTCTACACTCTAACCACTAGGCTACCTGCCTCCTCTACACTCTAACCACTAGACTACCTGCCTCCTCTACACTCTAACCACTAGGCTACCTACCTCCTCTACACTCTAACCACTAGGCTACCTACCTCCTCTACACTCTAACCACTAGGCTACCTACCTCCTCTACACTCTAACCACTAGGCTACCTACCTCCTCTACACTCTAACCACTAGACTACCTACCTCCTCTACACTCTAACCACTAGGGTACCTACCTCCTCTACACTCTAACCACTAGACTACCTACCTCCTCTACACTCTAACCACTAGGCTACCTACCTCCTCTACACTCTAACCACTAGGCTACCTACCTCCTCTACACTCTAACCACTAGGCTACCTACCTCCTCTACACTCTAACCACTAGACTACCTACCTCCTCTACACTCTAACCACTAGGCTACCTACCTCCTCTACACTCTAACCACTAGACTACCTACCTCCTCTACACTCTAACCACTAGGGTACCTACCTCCTCTACACTCTAACCACTAGACTACCTACCTCCTCTACACTCTAACCACTAGGCTACCCTGCCTCCTCTACACTCTAACCACTAGACTACCTACCTCCTCTACACTCTAACCACTAGGCTACCCTGCCTCCTCTACACTCTAACCACTAGGCTACCTACCTCCTCTACACTCTAACCACTAGGCTACCTACCTCCTCTACACTCTAACCACTAGGCTACCTACCTCCTCTACACTCTAACCACTAGGCTACCTACCTCCTCTACACTCTAACCACTAGACTACCTACCTCCTCTACACTCTAACCACTAGACTACCTACCTCCTCTACACTCTAACCACTAGGCTACCTACCTCCTCTACACTCTAACCACTAGACTACCTACCTCCTCTACACTCTAACCACTAGGCTACCTGCCTCCTCTACACTCTAACCACTAGGCTACCTACCTCCTCTACACTCTAACCACTAGGCTACCCTACCTCCTCTACACTCTAACCACTAGACTACCTACCTCCTCTACACTCTAACCACTAGGCTACCTACCCCCTCTACACTCTAACCACTAGGCTACCTACCTCCTCTACACTTTAACCACTAGGCTACCTACCTCCTCTACACTTTAACCACTAGACTACCTACCTCCTCTACACTCTAACCACTAGACTACCTACCTCCTCTACACTCTAACCACTAGACTACCTACCTCCTCTACACTCTAACCACTAGGCTACCTACCTCCTCTACACTTTAACCACTAGGCTACCTACCTCCTCTACACTTTAACCACTAGACTACCTACCTCCTCTACACTCTAACCACTAGACTACCTACCTCCTCTACACTCTAACCACTAGACTACCTACCTCCTCTACACTCTAACCACTAGGCTACCTGCCTCCTCTACACTCTAACCACTAGGCTACCTACCTCCTCTACACTCTAACCACTAGGCTACCTGCAACCTCTACACTCTAACCACTAGGCTACCCTACCTCCTCTACACTCTAACCACTAGGCTACCTGCCTCCTCTACACTCTAACCACTAGGCTACCCTACCTCCTCTACACTCTAACCACTAGGCTACCCTACCTCCTCTACACTCTAACCACTAGACTACCTACCTCCTCTACACTCTAACCACTAGGCTACCTACCTCCTCTACACTCTAACCACTAGGCTACCTACCTCCTCTACACTCTAACCACTAGGCTACCTACCTCCTCTACACTCTAACCACTAGGCTACCTACCTCCTCTACACTCTAACCACTAGGCTACCTACCTCCTCTACACTCTAACCACTAGGCTACCTACCTCCTCTACACTCTAACCACTAGGCTACCTACCTCCTCTACACTCTAACCACTAGGCTACCTGCCTCCTCTACACTCTAACCACTAGGCTACCTACCTCCTCTACACTCTAACCACTAGGCTACCTGCAACCTCTACACTCTAACCACTAGGCTACCCTACCTCCTCTACACTCTAACCACTAGGCTACCTGCCTCCTCTACACTCTAACCACTAGGCTACCCTACCTCCTCTACACTCTAACCACTAGGCTACCCTACCTCCTCTACACTCTAACCACTAGACTACCTACCTCCTCTACACTCTAACCACTAGGCTACCTACCTCCTCTACACTCTAACCACTAGGCTACCTACCTCCTCTACACTCTAACCACTAGGCTACCTACCTCCTCTACACTCTAACCACTAGGCTACCTACCTCCTCTACACTCTAACCACTAGGCTACCTACCTCCTCTACACTCTAACCACTAGGCTACCTACCTCCTCTACACTCTAACCACTAGACTACCTGTCACCTCTACACTCTAACCACTAGACTACCTACCTCCTCTACACTCTAACCACTAGGGTACCTACCTCCTCTACACTCTAACCACTAGGCTACCTACCTCCTCTACACTCTAACCACTAGACTACCTACCTCCTCTACACTCTAACCACTAGGCTACCTACCCCCTCTACACTCTAACCACTAGGCTACCTACCTCCTCTACACTTTAACCACTAGGCTACCTACCTCCTCTACACTCTAACCACTAGACTACCTACCTCCTCTACACTTTAACCACTAGACTACCTACCTCCTCTACACTCTAACCACTAGGCTACCTGCCACCTCTACACTCTAACCACTAGGCTACCTACCTCCTCTACACTCTAACCACTAGGCTACCTACCTCCTCTACACTCTAACCACTAGACTACCTACCTCCTCTACACTTTAACCACTAGACTACCTACCTCCTCTACACTTTAACCACTAGGCTACCTACCTCCTCTACACTTTAACCACTAGACTACCTACCTCCTCTACACTCTAACCACTAGACTACCTACCTCCTCTACACTCTAACCACTAGGCTACCTACCTCCTCTACACTTTAACCACTAGGCTACCTACCTCCTCTACACTTTAACCACTAGACTACCTGCAACCTCTACACTCTAACCACTAGGCTACCCTACCTCCTCTACACTCTAACCACTAGGCTACCTGCCTCCTCTACACTCTAACCACTAGGCTACCCTACCTCCTCTACACTCTAACCACTAGGCTACCTGCCTCCTCTACACTCTAACCACTAGGCTACCTACCTCCTCTACACTCTAACCACTAGGCTACCTACCTCCTCTACACTCTAACCACTAGGCTACCTACCTCCTCTACACTCTAACCACTAGGCTACCTACCTCCTCTACACTCTAACCACTAGGCTACCTGCCTCCTCTACACTCTAACCACTAGGCTACCTACCTCCTCTACACTCTAACCACTAGACTACCTACCTCCTCTACACTCTAACCACTAGACTACCTGTCACCTCTACACTCTAACCACTAGACTACCTACCTCCTCTACACTCTAACCACTAGGGTACCTACCTCCTCTACACTCTAACCACTAGGCTACCTACCTCCTCTACACTCTAACCACTAGACTACCTACCTCCTCTACACTCTAACCACTAGGCTACCTACCCCCTCTACACTCTAACCACTAGGCTACCTACCTCCTCTACACTTTAACCACTAGACTACCTACCTCCTCTACACTCTAACCACTAGACTACCTACCTCCTCTACACTTTAACCACTAGACTACCTACCTCCCCTACACTCTAACCACTAGGCTACCTGCCTCCTCTACACTCTAACCACTAGGCTACCTACCTCCTCTACACTCTAACCACTAGGCTACCTGCAACCTCTACACTCTAACCACTAGGCTACCCTACCTCCTCTACACTCTAACCACTAGACTACCTACCTCCTCTACACTCTAACCACTAGGCTACCTACCCCCTCTACACTCTAACCACTAGGCTACCTACCTCCTCTACACTTTAACCACTAGGCTACCTACCTCCTCTACACTTTAACCACTAGGCTACCTACCTCCTCTACACTTTAACCACTAGACTACCTGCCACCTCTACACTCTAACCACTAGGCTACCTGCCACCTCTACACTCTAACCACTAGGCTACCTACCTCCTCTACACTCTAACCACTAGGCTACCTGCCACCTCTACACTCTAACCACTAGGCTACCTACCTCCTCTACACTCTAACCACTAGACTACCTACCTCCTCTACACTTTAACCACTAGACTACCTACCTCCTCTACACTCTAACCACTAGACTACCTACCTCCTCTACACTCTAACCACTAGGCTACCCTACCTCCTCTACACTCTAACCACTAGGCTACCCTACCTCCTCTACACTCTAACCACTAGACTACCTACCTCCTCTACACTCTAACCACTAGACTACCTACCTCCTCTACACTTTAACCACTAGACTACCTACCTCCTCTACACTCTAACCACTAGGCTACCTACCCCCTCTACACTCTAACCACTAGGCTACTAATATCTAGAATGTACGGTTTAATAAAAACCAAAGTAACAAATATCAGCATACTAGTCTCCGCCTACGGAGAACGAATCATTTCATGTGTAACTGCGTTGATTCCAGGGACACTTATTCATTTTTTGGTACAGCGAGTCCCCCCCCCCCCCTCCCTCAGCTGATTATCAGCTGTTGTCAAAGACGTGGGTCTGGAAAAAACCATCTTCTTCAATAGTATGAACTGAACTGTACTTTGATGAAAAGCCTGAATGATATATGACATCCTGGCATTTAAAACAAACTAAATGTTCTACATTTCACATACTATACTTTTTTGTTAGTATGTCTACTGTTTAGTACTGGTATTTGGATACGGCCAGAGGTTTCATCTCAGTCGTTTTAAAGTGTTTTCTTCTCCTCCTTTGTAAATGCGGCCCGGGGCCTGGATGTAAATGCGGGCCGGGGCCTGGATGTAAATGCGGGCCGGGGCCTGGATGTAAATGCGGGCCGGGGCCTGGATGTAAATGCGGGCCGGGGCCTGGATGTAAATGCGGGGGCCATTCTGAGGTGAAACCTACCTGCTGAAGATGAGGTGTCTGTCCAGACAACCTCCGTCCACCCCTCCATGTTTAGGATACAGCACCCTGCTGGTCAGTCTGGAGGTGAAGTTAGTGGGGGCCTGGCATCTCTGCTTGGGCTCTGGGCACTGGTGGGGTGTGAACAGGGAGAAGGGGGGGCAGGTAGTCACCGGGTTCCTACACCTGAAATAAATGCACAAAAATACAGCAGAAATGAGTCAATAAGCGTGGTATTTTCAAATGCCAGGCATGTTACAAATCATGTCACATGGGGGGGGAGAGAGAGTGGTGGGGGGAGAGAGAGAGAGAGGTGGGGAGAGAGAGAGAGAGGTGGGGAGAGAGAGGGGGGGGGGTGGGGGGAGAGAGAGAGATCATGTCATTGCTACATTGGCTGGACATACTATAGAGCAAGTTAAAGTGTACAAATAGGTTGGTGTGTGGGTGGATGATGAGCTGAGCTTCAGGGTAGTGGCTGAGGCGAGAGAGAGGTGGGAAGAGAGAGAGGGGGGGGGGGGGGGGAGAGAGAGAGGGGCCTGCATGTATGTAACATCACTTCACTGTGCATGTAGAGAACTGGATAAGGAAGCTCAAGCTGAGAATAGGATTTTATTACCGGCATAAGGCTTGATGTTCTTTTGAGGCCAGGAGGGAGCTGGTACGATGTACATTACTGTCGGTTTTTAGATTTTAGTGATGTTATATATATCCAGGCCTCAGCCACGACCCTGAGAGCACTTGATTCAGTATATCATGCAGCCCTCAGGTTCATTACAAATCAGAAACGTCTAACATTGTGATCTCTACAGCGCTGTTGGCTGGTCGTCATGGACCTTGCGTAGGCTTAAACACTGGTATTCACTGATTTATAAGGTCATATTGTAGGCTTAAACACTGGTATACACTGATTTATAAGACCATATTGTAGGCTTAAACACTGGTATACACTGATTTATAAGACCATACTGGGTAAAATGCCATTTTATCTCTGTTCTTTGTTAATCAGGTCAGTAAATAAATATCAATTACGGTCCCATTCTGATTTGCTTCTAACAGAACCAAAATTAGAACAGGTCATGGTAGAAATAGTTTTAGTTACTCAGCTCCGTGGTCCTGGAATTCTCTCCTGAACATTTTAAAATGTGATGATCTAGTTTCGTTGGTGGAGTTTAAACACTTGATCGATGTATATAGCATAGAAGAGTGTAATTGTTTTTAGGCCAGCTGTTTTTAGTCAAGACGTTTGTGTTTTTAATGTGATAGTTGTACTGTGTGTGTGTTAATAGTTTTGTTTAATGTTGTGTTCGTGTATGTAAGTTGTTTTGTCTGAAACGTTGTTCCCTCTGCTCCTATTGGACCAGGTCTCTCTTGGAAAAGAGATGTTATCTCAATGAGAAAAACCTGGATAAATAAAAGGTTAAATATAAAATATACACACAGTTCATCTACACATAATAACAACAAAGTAAAACCATTGAAAATTCATTAAAAAAATACAAAACTGAAATATCCCATTTACATAAGTATTCAGACTCTTTACTCAATACTTTGTTGAAGCACCTTTGGCAGCGATTACAGCCTTGAGTCTTCTTGGGTATGACGCTACAAGCTTGCCACACCTAAATTTGGGGAGTTTCTCCCATTCTTCTCTGCAGATCCTCTCAAACTCTGTCAAGTTGGATGGGGAGCGTCGCTGCACAGCTATTTTCAGGTCTCTCCAGAGATGTTCAATCAGGTTCAAGTCTGGGCTCCGGCCGGGCCACTTAAGGACATTCAGAGACTCCTACGTTGTCTTGGCTGTGTGCTTAGGGTCGTTGTCCTGTTGGAAGGTGAACCTTCGCTCCAGTCGGAGGTCCTGAGCGCTCTGGAGCAGATTTTCATCAAGGATCTCTCTGTAATTTTCTCCATTCATCTTTCCCTCGATCCTGACTAGTCTCCCAGTTCCTGCTGCTGAAAAACATCCCCACAGCATGATGCTGCCACCACCATGCTTCACCGTAGGGATGGTGCCAGGTTTCCTCCAGATGTGATGCTTTGGCATTCAAGCCAAAGAGTTAAACCTTGGTTTCATCAGACCAAAGAATCTTGTTTCTCATGGTCTGAGAGTCCTTTAGGTGCCTTTTGGCAAATATCAAGCCGGCTGTCATGTGCCTTTTACTGAGGAGTGGCTTCCATCTGGCCACTCTACCATAAAAGCCTGATTGGTGGAGAGCTGCAGAGATGGTTGTCCTTCTGGAAGGTTCTCCCATCTCCACAGAGGAACTCTGGAGCTCTGTCAGAGTGACCATCAGGTTCTTGGTCACCTCCCTGACCAAGGCCCTTCTCCCCCGATTGCTCAGTTTGGCCGGGCAGCCAGCTCTAGGAAGAGTCTTGGTGGTTCTAAACTTCTTCCATTTAAGAATGACGCAGGCCACTGTGTTCTTGGGGACCTTCAATGCTGCAGAAATGTTTTTGTACCCTTCCCCAGATCTGTGCCTCGACACAATCCTGTCTCGGAGCTCTACGGACAATTCCTTCGACCTCATGGCTTGATTTTTACTCTGACATGCACTGTCAACTTGTGGGACCTTATAAAGACAGGTGGTGTGCCTTTCCAAATCATGTCCAATCCATTCACCACAGGTAGGTTACAGTCAAGTTGTAGAAACATCAAGGATGATGAATGGAAACAGGATGCATCTGAGCTCAATTTCGAGTCTCATAGCGAAGGGTCTGAATACCCTTTATGCAATAAATATGTAGATAAGGTATTTCTGTTTTTTTTTCATTTAATTTGCAAATGTATGTAAAAACTTGTTTTCGCTTTATGAATATATAATAATAATAATAATAATAATAATAATAATAATAATAATAATAATAATAATAATATAGAATAAGGCTGTTACGTAACAAACTGTGTAAAAAGTCAAGGGGTCTGAATACTTTCTGAAGTCTGGTGATGACAACATAAACGTTAAACAAACCTGGCGTGCTGCTCCCTGAGGTACTCCGTGATGATGCTGTCCAGGGCAGGCGGGGAAGGCAGGTGTCTGTCCAGCTGTTTCTTCATGGCAGGACTCTGGCTAAAAGCTCCGTGGTCTGACTTCTGTCTCAGCACACTGGAGGTCCGTTTCCCACTGCTGCCACCGAGTCCAGTCCCAGGGCTACAGACGACCGAGGAACGCTCCCGCGTGAACAGGATACGCCCGATCTGGGGCGAACCATGGGGAGGTGGGCCGTGAGGGGTACAAGGAGGGAAGGAGGAGGAGGAGGGACGTGGCGTCTGGACCGAGGAAGACGAAGACGATTGGGTCACCGCAGTGAGGCGAGCAGCCACTACCACTCCTCCGTTGACCATGCCCCTTGGGGTTCTGGGTAATACAGCGGATGAAGAGACAGGGGGAGGAGCCACAGAGACTGCCTGGTAGAGCGAGGGGGAGGAGGAGAGGGGGATGGAGAGGGAGAGCGGGCCGCAGGGGAGATTAGCCTCCTTGGTGAGGGCCGAGGCGGTATCCTGGAGTCCTTTAGCCACCAGGTGGTTCCTGATGAGCAGCAACAACTCCTTCTCAGGAAAGGAGATACGTGATTGGGCCACAACGTTTGCCCTCTGGAGCCGGGCCAAAGACACATCTGTCCCTATCAACAAGGGTTTACCTGAGGAAAACAGACGCATTACGAAAAGAAAGATCCTTTTGTCCTAGTTGTTTATACTACCGTTCATTTTTTATCAGAGGCGGGACAACATCAGTATCGTAATATTTTTCCCACGGCAAACAAAATAAAAATAAACACAGACCAAACTAATTTGGTCCTTTAAAAACCTGCTGTATGTAAAACATTGTGTGCTTGTAGCTCGGAAAATAAATACATGTGACTCTGGCTAAAACAATGGTTGGTTTCCAACAATAGGGCTGTTTTCCTAAAGAAGTTAAATTGTGCTTCGTGGCATCGTCCCGAACTAAACATTTTACAATCTCAGATTTATGGTTTTCCGTATCGTATTGCTACCTTGTATGAAACTGGCAAATAAAAAGTTTGTCTGTTTTGAAGGTGGTTTTTGGTGATTTGATTTACCCGACACCCTCTCTATGAGCTCGGCAGAGTAACGGCAGAAGCGGACGTGTTGGGAGCGTTTGTCCTGCAGCACAGGTTCCTTCATCAGCTGCTGGATGTGTGAGGAGGAGAATAGAGGCAGCTTGGAGATGATCTGGCTGACAGACCTGGAGCGAGACAGACCAACCAGAGCCTTGCAAGCCAACGCTCGAATCAGATCTGCGTCCGTGATGGGCATCTTGACCGACAGTAAACCAAGGAGGACCTGGAAGAACAGTTTAGTTACAGAAGAAAACAAAAAAAATAGTTTGAGGATCAACGAGAAGCCCTTCTTTACTACGGTAAGTAACAGAGAAATAAGATATATTTTACACCCCGTTCCTCCGAGACACACGCATACATACACCTACACAGAGGACACGAGTCACAAGCCCCCTACCTTAATGCCGTTGTTGGCCTGGACAACGTTCCACATCTTGGTGAGCACACTCTCCTGTGGGGGGTGATGCAGAATGGAAGTGAGGGTCTGGTCGGGGGCACACACACAGTTGGTGACCACCTGGAGCGCTGACTTCTGGATCTCTGCATCGTTGACAAACACCTCTCCCTCCGCCACCCCCAGGATTATACTCATTCCTGCAGGAGGAACACAGTGAAAGGTAACTTTCTTGTCTAACATAGTACTGAGAACAAAATTATAGTCCAGTCACAGGTTTAAGAAATAGATCAGATTGTATAAAACATGTACAGAAAAGAGACTGATCTAGCAGCATAGATATAGAGAATATAGAGCAACTGATCTAGCAGCATAGATATAGAGAAACTGATCTAGCAGCATAGATATAGAGAATATAGAGCGACTGGTCTAGTAATATAGACAGAGAATATAGAGCGACTGGTCTAGTATTATAGACGGAGAATATAGAGCGACTGGTCTAGTAATATAGACAGAGAATATAGAGCGACTGGTCTAGTATTATAGACGGAGAATATAGAGCGACTGGTCTAGTAATATAGACAGAGAATATAGAGCGACTGGTCTAGTAATAGAGGGACTGGTCTAGTATTCTAGATAGAGAATATAGAGCGACTGGTCTAGTATTATAGACGGAGAATTAAGAGCGACTGGTCTAGAAATATAGGCTGAGAATATAGAACGACTGGTCTAGTATTATATAGAGAGAATATAGAGCGACTGGTCTAGTAATATAGATATAGAGAAAATAGAGCGACTGGTCTAGTAATATAGATATAGAGAATATAGAGCGACTGGTCTAGTAATATAGATATAGAGAAAATAGAGCGACTGGTCTAGTATTATAGACAGAATAAAGAACTCTGCTGTATTCGTTGAGTCATGGACTGTAAAAAAAATAATAATAATTTAAAAGCCTCGAATGTACAGCTAAGTTGGATACTGCAAGATTTCAAAACGTGAAATGGTTCAAAAAAGGGAACACTTCCATCCTGGCACGAGGCCTGCCGCCAGCAGCAAGAAACTAATAAAACAAATAGAAATGTTTGGTGATCGACTAGAAACGCCTTGGACACCGACCAGTTGGTGATCACTGCTCTAGAGAGACTGACCTACTAGTATAGATATAGAGAATCTAGAGAGACTGACCTAGTAGTATAGATAGAGAGAATCTAGAGAGACTGACCTGGTAGTATAGAGAGAATCTAGAGAGACTGACCTGGTAGTATAGATAGAGAGAATCTAGAGAGACTGACCTGGTAGTATAGATAGAGAGAATCTAGAGAGACTGACCTGGTAGTATAGATAGAGAGAATCTAGAGAGACTGACCTAGTAGTGTAGATAGAGCATCTAGAGACTGACCGAGTAGTATATAGATAATCTAGAGAGACTGACCTAGCAGCATAGATATAGAGAATCTAGAGAGACTGACATAGTAGTATAGATATAGAGAATCTAGAGAGACTGACATAGTAGTATAGATAGAGAGAATCTAGAGAGACTGACCGAGTAGTATAGATAGAGAGAATCTAGAGAAACTGATCTAGTAGTATAGATATATAGAATCTAGAGAGACTGACCTAGTAGTATAGATATATAGAATCTAGAGAGACTGACCTAGTAGTATAGATATATAGAATCTAGAGAGACTGACCTAGCAGTATAGATATAGAGAATCTAGAGACTGACATAGTAGTATAGATAGAGAATCTAGAGAGACTGACCTAGTAGTGTAGATAGAGCATCTAGAGACTGACCGAGTAGTATATAGATAATCTAGAGAGACTGACCTAGCAGCATAGATATAGAGAATCTAGAGAGACTGACCTAGTAGTGTAGATAGAGCATCTAGAGACTGACCGAGTAGTATATAGATAATCTAGAGAGACTGACCTAGCAGCATAGATATAGAGAATCTAGAGAGACTGACATAGTAGTATAGATAGAGAATCTAGAGAGACTGACCTAGCAGTATAGATAATCTAGAGAGACTGACCTAGCAGTATAGATATAGAGAATCTAGAGAGACTGACATAGTAGTATAGAGAATCTAGAGAGACTGACCTAGCAGTATAGATATATAGAATCTAGAGAGACTGACCTAGCAGTATAGATAGAGAGAATCTAGAGAGACATACCGACAGTGCAGACGGTGGATCCTCCTTCATCCAGCACGTCTACAGTCTCAGCTAGCAGCAGCTGAACTTTAGGTACTACAGTCAGCATAGCCAGGATGTCCAGGGCGAAACGCACCGTATCAGACCTGGTAGACAGAACAGTAAGTAAGACAGTATTATCTCTATGGGGGTACAGCAGTCTTACTGACAAGGGGAGGAGGAGACTGAGCAGGACTTTTATCTTAGCTCACTATAGATATAACTGTAACTGCCTTCTAGACCTTGGAGGAAAAAAAACACTTTTTAAAATCACAATGTGTGTATAGGTATTATCCAACGTGTACATGTTGTCATGACAACAAAACGACAGCGAGAAACTGGCTGAAGAACAAAGAGATGTGTGAAGTCTTCATCAGAAGAATGTGCAGGTGTTAAAATCAGGTCAATTAGAGAGACTTCAGGTAACCTACCTGCCATAGTAACTCCTCTAGTAAAATCAGGTCAATTAGAGAGACTACAGGTAACCTACCTGCCATAGTAAGTCCTCCAGTAAAATCAGGTCAATTAGAGAGACTACAGGTAACCTACGTGCCATAGTAACTCCTCCAGTAAAATCAGGTCAATTAGAGAGACTACAGGTAACCTACCTGCCATAGTAAGTCCTCCAGTAAAATCAGGTCAATTAGAGAGACTACAGGTAACCTACCTGCCATAGTAACTCCTCCAGTAAAATCAGGTCAATTAGAGAGACTACAGGTAACCTACCTGCCATAGTAACTCCTCCAGTCACAGGCTATAGAGAGACTACAGGTAACCTACCTGCCATAGTAACTCCTCCAGTAAAATCAGGTCAATTAGAGAGACTACAGGTAACCTACCTGCCATAGTAACACCTCTAGTAAAATCAGGTCAATTAGAGAGACTACAGGTAACCTACCTGCCATAGTAACTCCTCCAGTAAAATCAGGTCAATTAGAGAGACTACAGGTAACCTACGTGCCATAGTAACTCCTCCAGTAAAATCAGGTCAATTAGAGAGACTACAGGTAACCTACCTGCCATAGTAACTCCTCCAGTAAAATCAGGTAAATTAGAGAGACTACAGGTAACCTACGTGCCATAGTAACTCCTCCAGTAAAATCAGGTCAATTAGAGAGACTACAGGTAACCTACCTGCCATAGTAAGTCCTCCAGTAAAATCAGGTCAATTAGAGAGACTACAGGTAACCTACCTGCCATAGTAACTCCTCCAGTAAAATCAGGTCAATTAGAGAGACTACAGGTAACCTACCTGCCATAGTAACTCCTCCAGTAAAATCAGGTCAATTAGAGAGACTACAGGTAACCTACCTGCCATAGTAACACCTCCAGTAAAATCAGGTCAATTAGAGAGACTACAGGTAACCTACCTGCCATAGTAACTCCTCCAGTAAAATCAGGTCAATTAGAGAGACTACAGGTAACCTACCTGCCATAGTAACTCCTCCAGTAAAATCAGGTCAATTAGAGAGACTACAGGTAACCTACCTGCCATAGTAACACCTCCAGTAAAATCAGGTCAATTAGAGAGACTACAGGTAACCTACCTGCCATAGTAACTCCTCTAGTAAAATCAGGTCAATTAGAGAGACTACAGGTAACCTACCTGCCATAGTAACTCCTCCAGTAAAATCAGGTCAATTAGAGAGACTACAGGTAACCTACCTGCCATAGTAACTCCGCCAGTAAAATCAGGTCAATTAGAGAGACTTCAGGTAACCTACCTGCCATAGTAACACCTCCAGTAAAATCAGGTCAATTAGAGAGACTACAGGTAACCTACCTGCCATAGTAACTCCTCTAGTAAAATCAGGTCAATTAGAGAGACTACAGGTAACCTACCTGCCATAGTAACTCCTCCAGTAAAATCAGGTCAATTAGAGAGACTACAGGTAACCTACCTGCCATAGTAACACCTCCAGTAAAATCAGGTCAATTAGAGAGACTACAGGTAACCTACCTGCCATAGTAACTCCTCCAGTCACAGGCTATAGAGAGACTTCAGGTAACCTACCTGCCATAGTAACTCCTCCAGTCACAGGCTATAGAGAGACTTCAGGTAACCTACCTGCCATAGTAACTCCTCCAGTCACAGGCTATAGAGAGACTACAGGTAACCTACCTGCCATAGTAACTCCTCCAGTAAAATCAGGTCAATTAGAGAGACTACAGGTAACCTACCTGCCATAGTAACTCCTCCAGTCACAGGCTATAGAGAGACTTCAGGTAACCTACCTGCCATAGTAACTCCTCCAGTAAAATCAGGTCAATTAGAGAGACTTCAGGTAACCTACCTGCCATAGTAACTCCTCCAGTAAAATCAGGTCAATTAGAGAGACTACAGGTAACCTACCTGCCATAGTAACACCTCCAGTAAAATCAGGTCAATTAGAGAGACTACAGGTAACCTACGTGCCATAGTAACTCCTCCAGTAAAATCAGGTCAATTAGAGAGACTACAGGTAACCTACCTGCCATAGTAACTCCTCTAGTAAAATCAGGTCAATTAGAGAGACTACAGGTAACCTACCTGCCATAGTAACTCCTCCAGTCACAGGCTATAGAGATGAGTTGTAACACGAGGGGAACACAGGAGAGCTTGTGAAACACCTCCACAGGTTCCCAGTGAAGCTGAGTGGGTCCACAGTCTATTAGAAAGTCCATCATGTCCACCACCTGCTCATGACTGTACGAACACGACTGTGGGGGGGGGGGAACACAGACACACAACAAGTCATCAATAAGTCAAAATCAACCAATTTTATTTTTCTATTGTGTTATTGATTGTACGTTTGTTTATCCCATGTGTAACTCTGTGTTGTTATTTGTGTCACACTGCTTTGCTTTATCTTGTTCAGGTCGTAGTTGTAAATGAGAATTTGTTAAATAAAAGGTTAAATAAATCAAAAATGTATAAAAACAATCGAGCAATCAATCACTGAAATCAATCAATCCGTCTTCGTTATCCATAATCAATCATTAAACTAATCAATACATACATCTTTATCATCCAAAAGTTACGTAACATATCTTGATCATATCTAAATGCATGTTAGTTAGTGTGTTCACCTCAGGACATCACTTAAATAGGGAATCTACCTTGTAATAAGGCTGAGGGTGAACTTGAGCGCCCCCTTCAGTTCTCTGGAGGGACTGTTTGACTTGCTCCACCTTGACAGCCAGGTGGGCCTCGAAGTACCTTCTCAGGCACATACAGGTGTGTTTGGCTGTCTGACGGCTGGAGAACACCTGGTCGTCACTCAACATGGCCCCCTGGTCCTCTGGGTTCAGGATCTCTAATGTACTGATCTAGAGAGAGAGAGAGGTGAGGGGATACACAGCACTGGGTCATGGGTCAGAGGGGACAAAAAAAAACACAGTCCTGACGAGAGAACGTTTTCTTCACAAATTAAACTTAGCGACCGCACCTTCAGGGCTGTGACGCTACAAAAGGAAAGCAATTTCAAGGTCCTCTGGCATCACAACTGAAATCAGTAGCCGAGGGACAACATAGAAGCTAGGCAGTGGAAATACTGCAAGGGGGACTACTGGACCTCTACTCTCTCATTCAGAGCCTCTACTCTCTCCCCCTACTCACCAGGTTGACTGTCCTGATGACTGCAGTAAGATTCTCTCATTCAGAGCCAATCTCCCCTGTCTCTCCCCCTACTCGCCAGGTTGACTGTCTGATGACTGCAGTAAGATTCTATCATTCAGAGCCAATCTCCCCCTACTCACCAGGTTGACTGTCCTGATGACTGCAGTAAGATTCTCTCATTCAGAGCCAACCTCCCCTGTCTCTCCCCCTACTCACCAGGTTGACTGTCCTGATGACTGCAGTAAGATTCTCTCATTCAGAGCCAACCTCCCCTGTCTCTCCCCCAACTCGCCAGGTTGGCTGTCTGATGACTGCAGTAAGATTCTATCATTCAGAGCCAATCTCCCCTGTCTCCCCCCCTACTCGCCAGGTTGACCGTCCTGATGACTGCAGTGAGATTCTCTCATTCAGAGCCAATCTCCCCTGTCTCTCCCCCTACTCACCAGGTTGACCGTCCTGATGACTGCAGTAAGATTCTCTCATTCAGAGCCAATCTCCCCTGTCTCCCCCCCTACTCGCCAGGTTGACTGTCCTGATGACTGCAGTAAGATTCTCTCATTCAGAGCCAATCTCCCCTGTCTCTCACCCCTACTCACCAGGTTAACTAGTCTCCTGAGGCCATCCTGGTGGTCAAACAGCTGCAGTATGGCTCTGAATGAGAAGGAGATGGAGAAGAATATGGTGGTGTGGCAGCAGCCCGACGCGTGGGAACACTCCAGGAGCCACAAGGCATAGCCCACCATGTCTGACAGCACACTGTCCGGCAGCATACACACCTGTAGGAGGAAGAGACAGTGAGGTAACAGACACGCATGTAGGAGGAAGAGACAGTCAGGTAACAGACACACCTGTAGGAGGAAGAGACTGTCAGGTAACAAACACACCTGTAGGAGGGAGAGACAGTCAGGTAACAGACACGCCTGTAGGAGGAAGAGACAGTCAGGTAACAGACACACCTGTAGGAGGGAGAGACAGTCAGGTAACAGACACACCTGTAGGAGGAAGAGACAGTCAGGTAACAGACACGCCTGTAGGAGGAAGAGACAGTCAGGTAACAGACACACCTGTAGGAGGGAGAGACAGTCAGGTAACAGACACGCCTGTAGGAGGAAGAGACAGTCAGGTAACAGACACACCTGTAGGAGGAAGAGACAGCCAGGTAACAGGTAACAGACACACCTGTAGGAGGAAGAGACAGCCAGGTAACAGACACACCTACACAGTTATATGTCTCAAGTCACGTGACAGCAAACACAATGACATCCAATGAGGTTTCATTTTGGTAGTTGAATGTGGATGTGCTACTGTGTGGGGTAAGTGTGTGAGTAAACAGTGCCTTGCAAAAGTATTCATCCCCCTTGGTGTTTTTCCTATTTTGTTGCATTACAACCTGTAATTTAAATGTAGTTTTATTTGGATTTCATGTAATGGACATACACAAAATAGTCCTAAATGGTGACGTGAAATGAAAAATAAATAAAAAATTAAATAAAAAAAGTGGCGTGTTCACCCCCTTTGCTATGAAGCCCCTAAATAAGATCTGGTGCAACCAATTACCTTCAGAAGTCACAGAGTTAGATAAATAAAGTCTACCTGTGTGCAATCTCAGTGTCACATGATCTAAGTATATTTACACCTGTTCTGAAAGGCCCCAGAGTCTGCAACACCACTTAGCAAGGGGCACTACGAAGACCAAGGAGCTCTCCAAACAGGTCAGGGACTAAATTGAGGAGAAGTACAGATCAGGGTTGAGTTATAAAAAATATCAGAAACGTTGAACATCCCACCGAGCACCATTAAATCCATTATAAAAAAATGGAAAGGATATGGAAAACTCATGGACCAGGCAAGGAGGGCATTAATCAGAGAGGCAACAAAGAGACCAAAGATAACCCTGAAGGAGATGCAAAGCTCCACAGCGGGGATTGGAGTATCTGTCCATAGGACCACTTTAAGCCGTACAGTCCACAGAACTGGGCTTTACGGAAGAGTGGCCAGAAAAAAAGCCATTGTTTAAAGCAAAAAATAAGCAAACACATTTGGTGTTCGCCAACAGGCATGTGGGAGACTCCCCAAACATATGGAAGATGGTATTCTGGTCAGATGAGACAAAAATTTAGCTTTTTGGCCATCAAGGAAAACACTATGTCTGGCGCAAACCCAACACCTCTCATCACCCCGTGAACATCATCCCCACAGTGAAGCGTGCTGGTGGCACCATCATGCTGCGGGGGATGTTTTTCCATAGGCAGGAACTGGGAAACTGGTCAGAATTGAAGGAATGATGGATTTTTTACTGGGAAAATATAGAGGGAAACCTGTTTCAGTCTTCTAGAGATGTGAGACTGGGACGGAGTTTGACCTTCCAGCAGGACAATGACCCTAAGCTGCTAAAGCAACACACAAGTGTTTTAAGGGGAAACATTTAAATGTCTTGGAATGGCCTAGTCAAAGCCCAGACCTCAATCCAGTTGAGAATCTGTTGTATGACTTAAAGATTGCTGTACACTAGCGGAACCCATCCAACTTGAAGGAGCTGGAGCAGTTTTGCCTTGAAGAATGGGCAAGAATGCCAGTGGCTAAATGTGCCAAGCTTATAGAGACATACCCCAAGAGACTTGCAGCTGTAATTGCTGCAAAATGTGGCTCTATTGTAATTATATTATAATCATTTTGCATCTTCAAAGTGGTAGGCATGTTGTGTAAATCAAATGATATACAAACCCCCCCCCCCAAAAAAAAAAAAAAACTATTTTAATTCCAGGTTGTAAGTAAGTCAACAAAACAGGAAAAATGCCAAGGAGGGTGGATACTTTTGTAAGCCACTGTATATGACTCCTACCCTCTCCATGGCGTCCTGGTTATAAGCTAGGTAGTAGAGACACAGTGACACCCCAGTGGCAGCCATGGAGGGTCTGGGGATTTCCAGCAGCTTCTGCACTCCTCCGTGAGCTATGAAGTCAGCAGCAAACTTCTTGTGCAGGAGCAGGGAGGCGAGGTACTGGAGAGAGAGAGAGCAGAGAGAGAGAGAGAGAGAGCAAACGACATCCGTTACAACAACATTCAGACACTATCTCTATGTGAGCAGAACCCAGCCGTTCAGGCCTTCAAATGGTCTTATCACAGACACACAGACACAGCTGATCTGCTACTGTCAGGTTATTGAGATACTCATGTTGTGAGTCTCCTAACCCTTCTCTGTTTCCAGGGGAGTTTCTCTGCACCGCCTGTCGCCTTCAGCTTTCAGTCCGTTTCCTTTATTCTCCGCAGGTAATGACTAGTAGCTGGCTAAAATAACAACCCTTATTCTCTACAGGTAATGACTAGTAGCTGGCTAAAATAACAACCCTTATTCTCTACAGGTAATGACTAGCTGGCTAAAATAACAACCCTTATTCTCTACAGGTAATGACTAGTAGCTGGCTAAAATAACAACCCTTATTCTCTACAGGTAATGACTAGTAGCTGGCTAAAATAACAACCCTTATTCTCTACAGGTAATGACTAGTAGCTGGCTAAAATAACAACCCTTATTCTCTACAGGTAATGACTAGCTGGCTAAAATAACAACCCTTATTCTCTACAGGTAATGACTAGTAGCTGGCTAAAATAACAACCCTTATTCTCTACAGGTAATGACTAGTAGCTGGCTAAAATAACAACCCTTATTCTCTACAGGTAATGACTAGTAGCTGGCTAAAATAACAACCCTTATTCTCTACAGGTAATGACTAGTAGCTGGCTAAATAACAACCCTTATTCTCTACAGGTAATGACTAGCTGGCTAAATAACGACCCTTATTCTCTACAGGTAATGACTAGTAGCTGGCTAAATAACAACCCTTATTCTCTACAGGTAATGACTAGTAGCTGGCTAAAATAACAACCCTTATTCTCTACAGGTAATGACTAGCTGGCTAAATAACAACCCTTATTCTCTACAGGTAATGACTAGCTGGCTAAAAAATGGTTTAATTCACCATCAAACCCAATTCACCTAATAGGGAATAACAATGTATTCATAGGAAATACAACCATAAACATGTGAAGATCTGGAAAGAGGCACTAATGCTAAACAATGAGATCAGTGACGATGATTACCAGGAGTGAGTCGAAGGTGAGCTGGACATCGTTGGTGTGTTTCAGGTCAATGTAGCGCATAAGAAGCTCTCTGGTGTCCATCTGCATGAACACAGCTAGCAGCTCCAGGGGGTCCAGGGGAAGGGGAAGGGGCAGGGGGGGGGGGGGGGGGGGGGGGGGGGGGGGGCAGTGAGAACATAACAGTTGGTTAAAGTCCTCAAAGCACATAAAATAGATTTATACAAAGCTTAGTTAAGTGACTAACATGTAGAATGGCTAAAAAAAAAAGTATATAATTTATAAAGTACTTTGTGTACGACCAACACTGTACCTACTCATGTACTACAATGCCAATACATGCAAATCAGGGATCAAATTATGGGAAGTGGGACCAATGTTAAGTGGTGATGGGGTCCTTAATATCTGTGTGAGTGAGAGATAAGGGGTCCAGTCCTTACCTCCTGGTAATCTCCTAGGGGTGTGAGGTACTGGAGGATGAGGCGTTGCTCTATAGCAGGGGTGAGGGGGTACAGCCGGTAGTTACCCCCAATCACCCAGGAGCTGATCTCTGACCAGCTACTGTTAGACTGGTCACTACCGGTACAGCAGGACAAGCCTCTCTCTGGATCCATGGAAGGGGTGGTAAAGTGGAGTTTCTGTGTGGATTCAGACGAGAGGTTAATTATCCCTCAAAAAAGCAGCCATTTGATTTGATTTGCAGCTGTATATGAAGACAATACACAAGACCCGGTACAAGACCCAGTACAAGACCCTGTACAAGACCCGGTACAACAACAGGGTGCGAGTCTGAAAAAGCACTGGTCAGAAATATTGCACTACGTGGAAAAGTATGTTATTTCAGAAAACAGCCTGGTGGATCTCACCTGTTTAACTTTCCTTCCATTCTCCCTGGCTGTTCTCTTCCTCCCCAGTCCTCCTCCAGACTCCTGCCCCCTGGTTTCAGGCTCTCCCAGGCTGGTCTCTGGGCCTGGGCCTGGCTGGTACAGGGGGTCTGGAATGGGCTTCACCGATACACAGCTGCTGGTCTTCTGGGCCTTACCCAAGTGGAACGACGGCTTGGGCCTGGACCACGCAGGCCTGCTACAACTACTACTACTACATGTTGTCTCTCTTCCTCTCTCTTTTTTCTTTTTCTCCTCTTCCTCCTCCTCATCTTCCTCCATGTTATCCGTTGCTGTATTCTGAGATGTGCTGCCCTCTTCTTCATCGGCGTCTCTGTCTGTAGGTTCCTCTGCTACCGACTGGAGGGACTGAGAAGCCTTCTTCGGACTGGGGTGTTTTAAAGCCTGACGACTCTTTGAGTCTTTATCCTGCAGCTCACGTAGCCGCATCAGCATTAGTGGCACCTGAGACACCAAGGATTACATTGAAGCATCGTCTATGAACAACATCTCAAACATCAACAACATCAACAACATCAACAACATCAACAACATCAACAACATCTCAAACATCAACAACATCAACAAAAACAACAACATCTCAAACATCAACAACATCAACAACATCAACAAAAACATCAACATCTCAAACATCAACAACAAAAACAACAACAAAAACATCAACAACAAAAACATCAACAACAAAAACAACAACAAAAACATCAACAACGTGTGCCTGTGTACACTAACCAGTTTAGAGTTGTCATCCCTGTAGTTGGTAGCTATCTCCTGGTTCTCCATCGCTCTGGCCAGTAGCCCTGTAGCATAGATACACAGAGGCTGCTCTGCCTCCTGGGCCCATTTAAACAGCTTCTCAACCAGACCCTCCTGTTTCAACACACACAGACAGTTAGTCTAGAGAGCACATCCACAGCATTTCAAAACAGGGCTTTACAACATTCACAAGGAGACTGTGTGCGTGTAGGAAAACGACTTGTTTCCATAATGGATTCAATTAGATTTCTAACTATGACGTTTAGATACAAATGACAGCAGCGGTCCTTCTAGATTAGCCCCCCCAAATAATATTATGACCGGGAGGGGGGGGGCAATGGAGCTAGTCAAGGATGCTAGGAGATTGACAATGACAGTACCCCCTCCTGTAACACCACAGCTGTCTAAATGACAGTACAGTACCTCCTCCTGTAACACCACAGCGGTCTAAATGACAGTACAGTACCTCCTCCTGGAAGACCACAGCTGTCTGAATGACAATACTTCCTCCTGTAACACCACAGCTGTCTGAATGACAGTACCACCTCCTGTAACACCACAGCTGTCTGAATGACAGTACAGTACCTTCTCCTGGAAGACCACAGCTGTCTGAATGACAGTACAGTACCTCCTCCTGTAACACCACAGCTGTCTGAATGACAGTACTTCCTCCTGTAACACCACAGCTGTCTAAAGGACAGTACAGTACCTCCTCCTGGAAGACCACAGCTGTCTGAATGACAGTACTTCCTCCTGTAACACCACAGCTGTCTGAATGACAGTACAGTACCTCCTCCTGGAAGACCACAGCTGTCTGAATGACAGTACCTCCTCCTGTAATACCACAGCTGTCTGAATGACAGTACAGTACCTCCTCCTGGAAGACCACAGCTGTCTGAATGACAGTACTTCCTCCTGTAACACCACAGCTGTCTGAATGACAGTACAGTACCTCCTCCTGGAAGACCACAGCTGTTTGAATGACAGTACAGTACCTCCTCCTGGAAGACCACAGCTGTCTGAATGACAGTACAGTACCTCCTCCTGGAAGACCACAGCTGTCTGAATGACAGTACTTCCTCCTGTAACACCACAGCTGTCTGAATGACAGTACAGTACCTCCTCCTGGAAGACCACAGCTGTCTGAATGACAGTACAGTACCTCATCATGTAACACCACAGCTGTCTGAATGACAGTACTTCCTCCTGTAACACCACAGCTGTCTAAATGACAGTACAGTACCTCCTCCTGGAAGACCACAGCTGTCTGAATGACAGTACCTCCTCCTGTAATACCACAGCTGTCTGAATGACAGTACTTCCTCCTGTAACACCACAGCTGTCTGAATGACAGTACAGTACCTCCTCCTGGAAGACCACAGCTGCCTGAATGACAGTACAGTACCTCCTCCTGGAAGACCACAGCTGTCTGAATGACAGTACAGTACCTCCTCCTGGAAGACCACAGCTGTCTGAATGACAGTACTTCCTCCTGTAACACCACAGCTGTCTGAATGACAGTACAGTACCTCCTCCTGGAAGACCACAGCTGTCTGAATGACAGTACCTCCTCCTGTAATACCACAGCTGTCTGAATGACAGTACAGTATATTCTCCTGGAAGACCACAGCTGTCTGAATGACAGTACCTTCTCCTGTAACACCACAGATGTCTGAATGACAGTACCTCCTAGAGGTCGACCGATTATTATGGGGGGGGGGGGGGGGGGGGGGGGGGGCAATGGAGCCAGTCAAGGATGCTAGGAGATTGACAATAACAGTACCTCCTCCTGTAACACCACAGCTGTCTGAATGACAGTACAGTACCTCCTCCTGGAAGACCACAGCTGTCTGAATGACGGTACAGTACCTCCTCCTGTAACACCACAGCTGTCTGAATGACAGTACAGTACCTCCTCCTGGAAGACCACAGCTGTCTGAATGACAGTACAGTACCTCCTCCTGTAACACCACAGCTGTCTGAATGACAGTACAGTACATTCTCCTGGAAGACCACAGCTGTCTGAATGACAGTACCTTCTCCTGTAACACCACAGATGTCTGAATGACAGTACCTCCTAGAGGTCGACCGATTATTATGGGGGGGGCAATGGAGCTAGTGAAGGATGCTAGGAGATTGACAATAACAGTACCTCCTCCTGGAAGACCACAGCTGTCTGAATGACAGTACAGTACCTCCTCCTGGAAGACCACAGCTGTCTGAATGACAGTACAGTACCTCCTCCTGGAAGACCACAGCTGTCTGAATGACAGTACAGTACCTCCTCCTCCTATAACACCACAGCTGTCTGAATGACAGTACAGTACATTCTCCTGAAAGACCACAGCTGTCTGAATGACAGTACCTCCTCCTGTAATACCACAGCTGTCTGAATGACAGAACAGTACATTCTCCTGGAAGACCACAGCTGTCTGTATGACAGTACCTTCTCCTGTAACACCACAGATGTCTGAATGACAGTACCTCCTAGAGGTCGACCGATTATTATGGGGGGGGGAGGGGGGGGGGGGCAATGGAGCTAGTCAAGGATGCTAGGAGATAACAGTACCTCCTCCTGTAACACCACAGCTGTCTGAATGACAGTACAGTACCTCCTCCTGGAAGACCACAGCTGTCTGAATGACAGTACAGTACCTCCTCCTGTAACACCACAGCTGTCTGAATGACAGTACAGTACCTCCTCCTGGAAGACCACAGCTGTCTGAATGACAGTACAGTACCTCCTCCTGTAACACCACAGCTGTCTGAATGACAGTACATTCTCCTGGAAGACCACAGCTGTCTGAATGACAGTACCTTCTCCTGTAACACCACAGATGTCTGAATGACAGTACCTCCTAGAGGTCGACCGATTATGATTTTTCAACGCCGATACCGATTATTGGAGGACCAAAAAAAAGCCGATACCGATTAAATCGGCCATTTTTTTCTCTCATTTATGTGTAATGATAATTACAACAATACTGAATGAACACTTATTTTAACTTAATATAATAAATCAATAAAATCAATTTAGCCTCAAATAAATAATGAAACATGTTCAATTTGGTTTAAATAATGCAAAAACAAAGTGTTGGAGAAGAAAGTAAAAGTGCAATATGTGCCATCTAAGAAAGCTAACGTTTCAGTTCCTTGCTCAGAACATGAGAACATATGAAAGCTGGTGGTTCCTTTTAACATGAGTCTTCAATATTCCCAGGTAAGAAGTTTTAGGTTGTAGTTATTATAGGAAGTATAGGACTATTTCTCTCTATACCATTTGTATTTCATTAACCTTTGACTATTAGATGTTCTTATAGGCACTTTAGTATTGCCAGTGTAACAGTGTAGCTTCCGTCCCTCTCCTCGCTCCTCCCTGGGCTCGAACCAGCAACACAACGACAACAGCCACCATAGAAGCAGCGTAACCCATGCAGAGCAAGGGGAACAACTACTAGAAGGCTCAGAGCGAGTGACGTTTGAAACGCTATTAGAGCACGCTAACTAGCTAGCCGGTTACACCAGCCTCATCTCGGGAGTTGATAGGCTTGAAGTCATAAACAGGGCAATGCTTGACGCACAACGAAGAGCTGCTGGCAAAACGCACGAAAGTGCTGTTTGAATGACTGTTTACGCGCCTGCTGCTGCCTACCACCACTCAGTCACATTATATGCAACGCAGGACACGCTAGATAATATATAGTAATATCATCAACCATGTGTAGTTAACTAGTGATTATGATTGATTGTTTTTTTATAAGATAAGTTTAATGCTAGCTAGCAACTTACCTTGGCTTACTGCATTCGCGTAAAAGGCAGTCTCCTTGTGGAGTGCAATGAGAGGCAGGTGGTTATTGCGTTGGACTAGTTAACTGTAAGGTTGCAAGATTGGATCCCCCGAGCTGACAAATCGGTTGCCCCAAAAAAACGATTTCCGATTGTTATGAAAACTTGAAATCGGCCCTAATTAAATCGGCCATTCAGATTAATCGGTTGACCTCTAGTACCTTCTCCTGTAACACCACAGCTGTCTGAATGACAGTACAGTACCTTCTCCTGGAACACCACAGCTGTCTCCAGACCTGGCATTATGTTCTGTAGCAGACGACACGCTGCAGTGTTCATGGACAGCTCTCTACTGGTCATCACATAGCTATTCAGCAACTAGAGGGAGAGGTCAGAGACAGGGTTAACACAGCTCTCTACTGGTCATCACATAGCTATTCAGCAACTAGAGGGAGAGGTCAGAGACAGGGTTAACACAGCTCTCTACTGGTCATCACATAGCTATTCAGCAACTAGAGGGAGAGGTCAGAGACAGGGTTAACACAGCTCTCTACTGGTCATCACATAGCTATTCAGCAACTAGAGGGAGAGGTCAGACACAGGGTTAACACAGCTCTCTACTGGTCATCACATAGCAATTCAGCAACTAGAGGGAGAGGTCAGACACAGGGTTAACACAGCTCTCTACTGGTCATCACATAGCAATTCAGCAACTAGAGGGAGAGGTCAGACACAGGGTTAACACAGCTCTCTACTGGTCATCACATAGCAATTCAGCAACTAGAGGGAGAGGTCAGACACAGGGTTAACACAGCTCTCTACTGGTCATCACATAGCAATTCAGCAACTAGAGGGAGAGGTCAGACACAGGGTTAACACAGCTCTCTACTGGTCATCACATAGCAATTCAGCAACTAGAGGGAGAGGTCAGACACAGGGTTAACACAGCTCTCTACTGGTCATCACATAGCAATTCAGCAACTAGAGGGAGAGGTCAGACACAGGGTTAACACAGCTCTCTACTGGTCATCACATAGCTATTCAGCAACTAGAGGGAGAGGTCAGACACAGGGTTAACACAGCTCTCTACTGGTCATCACATAGCAATTCAGCAACTAGAGGGAGAGGTCAGACACAGGGTTAACACAGCTCTCTACTGGTCATCACATAGCAATTCAGCAACTAGAGGGAGAGGTCAGACACAGGGTTAACACAGCTCTCTACTGGTCATCACATAGCAATTCAGCAACTAGAGGGAGAGGTCAGACACAGGGTTAACACAGCTCTCTACTGGTCATCACATAGCTATTCAGCAACTAGAGGGAGAGGTCAGAGACAGGGTTAACACAGCTCTCTACTGGTCATCACATAGCTATTCAGCAACTAGAGGGAGAGGTCAGACACAGGGTTAACACAGCTCTCTACTGGTCATCACATAGCAATTCAGCAACTAGAGGGAGAGGTCAGAGACAGGGTTAACACAGCTCTCTACTGGTCATCACATAGCTATTCAGCAACTAGAGGGAGAGGTCAGACACAGGGTTAACACAGCTCTCTACTGGTCATCACATAGCAATTCAGCAACTAGAGGGAGAGGTCAGACACAGGGTTAACACAGCTCTCTACTGGTCATCACATAGCAATTCAGCAACTAGAGGGAGAGGTCAGACACAGGGTTAACACAGCTCTCTACTGGTCATCACATAGCAATTCAGCAACTAGAGGGAGAGGTCAGACACAGGGTTAACACAGCTCTCTACTGGTCATCACATAGCTATTCAGCAACTAGAGGGAGAGGTCAGAGACAGGGTTAACACAGCTCTCTACTGGTCATCACATAGCAATTCAGCAACTAGAGGGAGAGGTCAGACACAGGGTTAACACAGCTCTCTACTGGTCATCACATAGCAATTCAGCAACTAGAGGGAGAGGTCAGACACAGGGTTAACACAGCTCTCTACTGGTCATCACATAGCAATTCAGCAACTAGAGGGAGAGGTCAGAGACAGGGTTAACACAGCTCTCTACTGGTCATCACATAGCAATTCAGCAACTAGAGGGAGAGGTCAGACACAGGGTTAACACAGCTCTCTACTGGTCATCACATAGCAATTCAGCAACTAGAGGGAGAGGTCAGACACAGGGTTAACACAGTCACAGGCCTCAGCAGTCTAATTAACGTAATAGAAGAAGTGTAGTTCAATTTGTATTGACAGTAGCCTCGATTCTTACCGCGTTTGTGAAGTCGTCATTCTTGAAGAGGATTTTGAGTAAATGTCCCAACATGCATTCTGGGTCTGCTCGTCCTGGATGTCGGTCATCAAACGGGTCAGGATCAGCTTTATGATACTCCTCTGTCTCGCGCTCTACCAGCTCGGAGATTCTAACACACGCAAAGAAAACATGAATTATCGGCTGTCTGTCATATGAAGAATAGAAGATGACTTTTGTAATGTCTACGCATCAGCAACGGATGGACCTAAAACAGCACAACAGCAACAGGCCTATACAAAAAAAAAAACATTGCCAGTAAATCCACTGAAGTCTCCCACTAGTCTTTTCCATTATTAGCTAGTTGGCGTTACTGACTTGGTGAGGATGGAGACCAGGTCGTCAGTGGTTCCTTGCTGCTCCGTCTCCCATTGTTCCAGCAGAGAGGTCAGCTCTGCCTTGGCGTCCACCAGCACAGCAGGAGAGGCCATGTTTTTTTTTTTACCTGAGAGAAGGAGGGCACAGTGAGAAAGAGAGAAAGAGAAGATGTACAATAAAGGATGATTAAGTTCTGAGATGGTACATGAGAGACGACAACTCGACGTGTGTTTACAACCCTGTTTACCCAGACTCTGATATTAGATCTTGAATGTCATCCTGACATTTCACTCTCTGCAAATGTCTAGATTAACGTTAAGAGTGAAAACAGCAGCTAAAGTCACTCGTTAGCTACTCGATGTCTGAACTGATCAACGCAGTTTGATCTAGCTTACTAGTCACGTTTAAGCTGGATAATTAGTTACTTGGACAAACGACGTGACGTAACCTAACTAGTCAGTAGACGGGGAGCAGGAGTACTGCGTAACTAGTTAGTTATTAAGTAGTTAGATGTCTAACTAACGAGTAGTTCGTTGGGAGAGAAACAAGATAAGTGTGTCAATGTGGTAGCTCTAGCTAGCAAAAAGTCATCCAACAGGTGGCTAACTAACGCTAGCATTGTGTTTGTGTGGAAACAACTTGGCGTAAATAACGTTCCCAGCCAACTGTCATGTAAATTAGCGTAGCAAGCTAAACTGCTTTTGATTTCTTCCTAACTCATACTAGGTGCGGCGTATATAGCTAGGCAGTTAGTACACTATCAGATCACTGGATTGTTTAACAATGTGTTCCCAACACAAGCCAGCAAACGTTACCGAGCACGCACGAGTCGCTCATACCGAAAAACAAGGGAGTCGTGTCACGACAGGATCACTCAAGTGCACTGCTTTTAAACACCTGGATTGCCTACCTTTTTCTGAAGTTGCAGAAGACAACTGTAGCTCAAACGTATTGTTGTGAATTTGACGAATAGGGTGGTTGGTATGAAGGGGGGGGGTGGAACGATCTATTAATATAAGCGAAAGTTTCACATGTTTATTTCGCAAACTTCACTCACGGCAGCACGCTGGAAACGTCACAGACACATGGCGACTTTTGATGACGTCATCGACGTTTTATTCAGCTCCATTCTATCTCCTTATTATCGTTCTAACTTTGTATTTATACTTTTTTTTATAATCAGGAAGATATTTATAGATTTTTATTTTATTATAAAACATTTAAAAACAATCACTACAATCGTGTGATTAAAAAATAATATATATTTTTTTTGTCTAAATGGTTAGTCATCATGACATGAACAGTGTCAGTTTTGCGGGATGTTCATTCAGGAATATATTATCGAGTTTGTTTACTTAGCTAATCAATTGTTTGTATGTGAAAGGGTGGCTTTTAAATTATAGTCATACTTGCAATTATTTAGTTTGTTCAACAATGTGTAGACCTATCTCACGAAGACTGAGGTAATGTGTCCAAATTCTGAAATCAATCGTTCCTTTTTAACATAGCAGTCTTACCTCCATTAAGAAAGGCGTTATGACATGAAATTATGATACTACATTTTATGCTAATGAATCACCAAACCATTCCCCTTCGTGATGTGTAGAGAAGCAACATTACTAGTAGCTACTGGAAGGGTGTCTCACTGAAAAAGGTCCCGTACAGCTTTATAATATACTCCTTTGACTCATATATAAAGATAACGTACACATAAATAGGATAAATAAACTGCAACCTTGCTTATTAAACGATGACTGTTACTACATAATGAAAAACAAATGACACGTCAACAAGTCAGTTGTGTAGTGTACAAAAAACCAACACTAGATGGTGATAACTATACGATAAACAACAAGTCAGTTGTGTAGTGTACAAAAAACCAACACTAGATGGTGATAACTATACGATAAACAACAAGTCAGTTGTGTAGTGTACAAAAAACCAACACTAGATGGTGATAACTATACGATAAACAACAAGTCAGTTGTGTAGTGTACAAAAAACCAACACTAGATGGTGATAACTATACGATAAACAACAAGTCAGTTGTGTAGTGTACAAAAAACCAACACTAGATGGTGATAACTATACGATAAACAACAAGTCACACGGTAGAACATGTCCATTCAGTGAACACAAGACGTTGGAAATCCGTATTTTTTCAATGTTCAGTCGTTTGCACTAGGGTTTGATACCCGGTCTGTCACACTACTGTTGAATTATGAGACCTGTGCTGATTACCAGGGCTTATCAAATTATAGACCATTTTCTAAAAATAAAAAAAATAATTAAATACAAAACAAAGATTTCATAATCGCACGTCTTCACACCCTATCTGGTGGAAGCACCTTTGGCAGCCATTACAGCTGTGAATCATTGTGAATAAGATTCTACCAACTTTGCACAACTCTTAGGGCAAAATACACTGAGTGTACAAAACATTAAGAACACATTCCTAATATTGTGTTGCACCCCACCCCTTCAATTGTCTCAAGGCCTAAAAATCCTTATTTAACTTGTCTCCTCCCCTTAATTGACACTGACTGAAGTGAATTTAAGTGAAATCAATAAGGGATCAAAGATTTCACCAGGATTCATCTGAACAGTCTTTTTTTTGGGGGGGGGGGGGGTCAAAATTCCTCAAGCTCAGTCAATTGTTTTGGAGTCATTGATGGACGAAAAAATATTCAAACCGTATCTTTGATTTCAAAACAGATTTAAATCAAGACCGAAACATTCAGGAACACTCGATACCTATTCGAAAGCCATTCAGTGTTTAAAGAAATCTGAAAGGAGGAAAGCCCAGGTCAAGAGTTAGAGGAAAACCTGCCTCAGTGTGTGTGTGTGTGTGTGTGTGTGTGTGTGTGTGTGTGTGTGTGTGTGTGTGTGTGTGTGTGTGTGTGTGTGTGTGTGTGTGTGTGTGTGTGTGTGTGTGTGTGTGTGTGTGTGTGTGTGTGTGTGTGTGTGTGTGCGTGTGTGTGTGTGTGCGTGCGTGTGTGTGTGTTCATTCTCTCCAGATGCTGAGAACCTTTGATTTTCCCAGTCAAAAATAAGCACACTGTCCAAAGCTCTGTCTGAGGTCTGTCTGACAGACTGACTATTCAACCAGCGGCCTAATTGATACAGGATACCATGCCATCTAGAAATGTTAGCCCGAGGGCTCTATTCAAGGTGCACTGCGGAAGTTCAGCTTTAGCGTAATTGAAATGTAAAGACATGGAGAATGCATTCACAGTAAACGGTGCATATGTCGACTCAATCTGAAATGACCTATACATTTCAATCTAGGAAGCTGTAACGCTTCAGCTTCAAAGCCAAACATCTTTTTGGAATTAGATCAATGTTTGTATGTTTCCTTCAGGTCTGTATATAATTTTTAAAAACTATCACTAGATGGGTTCAGAGAGACAAACCATCACATTTTGGTTGCATAACATATCTCATATCTCCGCCTCACTCTCAGAGAAAAAAAGTGGCACTGCAAGGTTTTACACAGCCAAATGTGACAAATAATTACTTTATTTTTAATTTTTAATAAAGAGCTATACAAATGATACATCCAACATAAAACAAATATACATGTGTATATATATATATATATATATATATATATATATATATAAAACAGGATTTAATACAATGATATGAGATCTGGGTTCTGGTCACAATTTGTACACTATATAGGGAACAGAGTGTGTCATTTGGGATGAGGCCTAACTCTAACCAAACACTATAGAATGAGGCTAGATTCACGTGTTGAATAAATATACGTGAAATATACAGGATAGGAACATTCCAGCTAAACACTGGATATAGATATGTCAACACTAGATATAGATATGTAAACACTAGATATGCTCTTTGCAACTAAGCCAATTGTTATACACATTGAAAATCTACGAGGACAGTAATACTGTAAGTATTACAGTATTGTAGTAATACTGTAAGTAGTAATACAGTAATACTTTACACAAAGGTACCCCATAAGCATTTATTTCTGATGGAATAAAAAAAAACACATGGAAAAATTGATGGAATATAGTGTTTTGTAAATAAACTCTTTTGGAATTTATATGTTAAATATACAGGAAAGGAACATTCCATTCCAGCTAAACACTGTATATATATTGTGTTTTGCAACAAAAAAACAATTGTTATATACATCTGAAATAAACTATTTTTTGAATGTATCTAAAATAAACTCTTCAAATGTAAAGGAGGCTTCTCAATGTTGTTGTCCACGGGACCAGGAAATGAAATGTTTCTCCTCTACTCTGCCAGGAAGGAAGGAAGGAAGGAAGGAGATGGAGGGAACATCCTTGGTTGCGCAACAGAGTGGCCCAACTCATTTCCCCTCACAGCTCTGAAGTTCCAGAACACCTGTGGTTGTGATGATGGAGCAAATAACCCTCCCCCCCCCCCCCCCCCCTCCCCCCACCCCGCCCCCCTCAACACATGTGGCAGAGAACGGTCTGTCCTGTCTTTATTTGGTAACAAACTCACCAGTCCAGAGCGCAATAACAAACGTTTCAGGTCGAAATCCTGTCTACACAGAATACAAGGGGATGATTGAGGAGTAATGTAAATCTAAAATATCATATCATACACATTATTCTGTGGGACAAAGGTTAACTGATAATAACAATATTAAGCTAAGACACAGAGTGTACAAAACATTAGGAACACCTGCTCTTTGCATTAAATAGACTGACCAGGTGAATCCAGGTGGAAGTTATGATCTCTTATTGATGTCATCTGTTAAATCCAAACGGTGGCTATTTGAAGAATTTCAAATATGAAATATATTTTGATTTAACACATTTTTGTTTTGGGTTAATACATGTATGTGTATGTGTGTGTGTTATTTCATAGTTTTGATGTCTTCACTATTATTGTACAATGTAGAAAATAGTAAAAATAAAGAAAAACCCTTGAATGAGTCGGTGTTCTAAACCGTTTGATCAGTTCTGTATGTGTGCCATTCAGAGGGTGAAGGGGGAAGACAAAAGATTTAAGTGCCTTTGAACGGGGTGTGGTAGTAGGTGCCGGGCGCACAGGTTTGAGTACGTCAAGAACTGCATCGCTGCTGGGTTTTTTTCCACGCTCAACAGTTTCCCACGTGTTTCAAAAATGGTCCACCTCACACACTGTGGGAAGCATTAGAGTCAACACGGGCCAGCATCCCTGTGGAATGCTTTCGACACCTTGTAGAGTCCATGTCCCCGACAAATTGAGTCTGTTCCGAGGGAAAAGAGGGTGGGGGGGGGGGGGGGGGGGGTACAACTCAATATTAGGAAGGTGTTCTTAATGTTTTGTCTATTCAAATAAAGGCTGTATTACTGTGTGTTCATTCATCCTCTTTATCTCCAAGGCTACTTTCTCCACCCTTGTACATGAAGTGTGCACTTGCACACTACCTGTCACGGATTTCAAGGCATAGGCTCGGTGTAAGCATTGGCTGGATGGAGTTTTTATACCATTGTTATATCCATGCTTGAAAGCGCACATATCAGGAGAAACCGCGGAGAACTGTGACACAGCCCACATCTCTGTCCATCCCCATCCCCATCCCCAACCCCATCCCCACCCCCAGCCCCAGCCCCAGCCCCAGCCCCATCCCCACCCCCATCCCCACCCCCAGCCCCATCCCCATCCCCATCCCCAGCCCCAGCCCCAGCCCCATCCCCATCCCCAGCTGGTCATTGTAGTGGGGTGGAGTCGTGCCGTCGCACCCTGGCCTTGCCGTTGTCCACCTGGGTCTGTTTCCATTTCAACTGGCGTAGCTTCTTCTTCTCTCTGTACCACAGCTGCTCACAGTACTCGGTTGCGCTCATGCTAGCCATGCCCACCATGTGCAGGTCCTTATAGTTCCTGAGGAGCTTGGTGTGTCTCTGGGTGTGGCTCCCAGGACCTCCAGGGCTCCCCCTCAGCCCTGCCCCTCCGGCCCCAGGATCAGATGCCCTGGCCTGGGATGCTGTCATGCTCTGCTGGGGTATAACCTGGAGGTCGTAGCGGGCCTGAACCTGGGAGAAGGAGTGCTCCAGGGTGGTACAGCTGTAGAGGCCAGCGTCCCCTGGCTCCAGCCGCTGCACCAGGAGACCCTGCTTCATGTGGACTATACGATCCTCGCTCTGGAGCAGCTGAACGAGGACAGCAGAGCAAGACAAGAAAAAGTTCATTATTAGATGAATATTAGTCAATGGTTCAATTATGAATGAGAAGATCAATGTTCCCTCACCTCTCTGCTAGTGCGAGTGTGTGACGGCTGAACTGTCCACTTGACTGTAGCCTGTTGGGATCTGGGCATACACTCTAGGAAGGTTGAGCTGCTCTGCACCCCATAGATCACTTTCAGCTCCACTGACTCAGAACCTGGAAGGCAGGAAACAGGAGCTGTTAAAAGTTATTTCACTACTTCAGAGTTCTGGGGGGGGGGGGCACGATCTGATTCAGAGTTCTGGGGGGGGCACGATCTGATTCAGAGTTCTGGGGGGGGCACGATCTGATTCAGAGTTCTGGGGGGGGGGGGGGGCACGATCTGATTCAGAGATCTGGGGGGGAGGGACACGATCTGATTCAGAGTTCTGCGGGGGACACGATCTGATTCAGAGTTCTGGGGGAGGGGGGAGGGGGCACGATCTGGTTCAGAGTTCTGGGGGGGAGGGACACGATCTGGTTCAGAGTTCTGGGGGGGGAGGGACCCGATCTGATTCAGAGTTCTGGGGGGAGGGGACACGATCTGGTACAGAGTTCTGGGGGGGAGGGACACGATCTGGTTCAGAGTTCTGGGGGTACACACGATCTGGTTCAGAGTTCTGGGGGTACACACGATCTGGTTCAGAGTTCTCTTTTGTGATCCTCCTTCAAAGGATTAGGTTACGATTTGAGGAGGGTAAATTGACCCTAGATCTGTGCCTCAGAGGGCAACTTGTACCTAGCTAGAGCTGTACAGTAGGTCCACTAGAGGGCGAACTAACGGTTCGTCATCAGCTAAACTGTCGGACACGATCATAGCATTGGGTCATACCGAAGCCGTCTCTGCTGCAAAGAGTCGACTAATTCATTAACCTATGAGCAGTCACATCTAATCTCCAGACATTTACAGCTGGTCTGGTACCGTACCACGTTACATCAGCACACATCGTGGTAATACCGAACTGGAGGAAAGCTGACTGACTGGTGGCTACAACGGACTGTAAACTAATATATTATGATATAAGACGGAGAAAGAAGTGAACTTACAGTACATCAGACATGGTCCTAGGAGCCTAGTGAACTAAGGCAGGCTGGCCCTGTAGCAAACTAATACATTAAAAGCCACAATAATATGAGTTAAGTTACCTACTGAGTTGAGACTGGCTGGCGCTAGCTGCAGTAATATGAATTAAGTTACCTACTGAGTTGAGACTGGCTGGCGCTAGCTGCAGTAATATGAGTTAAGTTACCTACTGAGTTGAGACTGGCTGGCGCTAGCTGCAGTAATATGAGTTAAGTTACCTACTGAGTTGAGACTGGCTGGCGCTAGCTGCAGTAATATGAGTTAAGTTACCTACTGAGTTGAGACTGGCTGGCGCTAGCTGCAGTAATATGAGTTAAGTTACCTACTGAGTTGAGACTGGCTGGCGCTAGCTGCAGTAATATGAGTTAAGTTACCTACTGAGTTGAGACTGGCTGGCGCTAGCTGCAGTAATATGAATTAAGTTACCTACTGAATTGAGACTGGCTGGCGCTAGCTGCAGTAATATGAGTTAAGTTACCTACTGAGTTGAGACTGGCTGGCGCTAGCTGCAGTAATATGAATTAAGTTACCTACTGAATTGAGACTGGCTGGCGCTAGCTGCAGTAATATGAGTTAAGTTACCCACTGAGTTGAGACTGGCTGGCGCTAGCTGCAATAAGAGGCATACAGAATCATAGACAGACGCACACACAAACACACTAATTACCATCTTCTGCATTGTGACACTGGCTCATTGAATCCCCATGTTTCACATCCTGGCGCCGAGCTCGCCTGAGGAGATAAAATAGCAGACAGCCTGGATGTCATAACCATGTCATAACCTGGATGTCATAACCTGGATGTCATAACCTGGATGTCATAACCTGGATCACATAACCTGGGTGTCAAAACCTGGGTGTCATAACCTGGATGTCATAACCTGGGTGTCAAAACCTGGGTGTCATAACCTGGATGTCATAACCATGTCATAACCTGGATGTCATAACCTGGATGTCATAACCATGTCATAACCTGGGTGTCATAACCTGGGTGTCATAACCTGGATGTCATAACCTGGGTGTCAAAACCTGGGTGTCATAACCTGGATGTCATAACCATGTCATAACCTGGATGTCATAACCTGGATGTCATAACCTGGATGGCATAACCTGGGTGTCATAACCTGGATGTCATAACCATGTCATAACCTGGATGTCATAACCTGGATGTCATAACCTGGATGTCATAACCTGGATGGCATAACCTGGGTGTCATAACCATGTCATAACCTGGATGGCATAACCTGGATGTCATAACCATGTCATAACCATGTCATAACCATGTCATAACCTGGATGTCATAACCTGGATGGCATAACCTGGATGTCATAACCATGTCATAACCATGTCATAACCATGTCATAACCATGTCATAACCTGGGTGTCATAACCTGGATGTCATAACCATGTCATAACCATGTCATAACCTGGATGTCATAACCTGGCTGTCATAACCTGGATGTCATAACCATGTCATAACCATGTCATAACCATGTCATAACCATGTCATAAACATGTCATAACCATGTCATAACCATGTCATAACCATGTCATAACCTGGATGTCATAACCATGTCATAACCATGACATAACCTGGATGTCATAACCACGTCATAACCATGACATAACTCTGGTAGCTTTGAACCGTGGCAGAATGTTTGTTTGTTTATTTGGTTGTTGGATACCCGTTAGCTGGGGGGGGGGGGGGGGGGGGGGGGGTTGGGGGGCACGCAATGCAAATAGTCCTGTCCAGGAGTCTTATGGCTTGGGGGTAAATACTGTTGAAAAGCCTTTTTGTCCTAGACTTGGCACTCCGGTACCGCCATGCGGTAGTAGAGAGAACAGCCTGTGGCTGGGGTCTTTGTCAATTTTTAGGGCCTTCCTCTGACACCGCCTGGTGACGAGGTCCTGGATGGCAGGAATCTTAGCCCCAGTGATGTACTGGGCCGTACGCTCTACCCTCTGTAGTGCCTTGCCGAGCAGTTGCCTTGCAGCTGTTCCTTTTGAGGATCTCAGGACCCATGCCAAATCTTTTTAGTTTCCTGAGGCTTTGTCGTGCCCTCTTCATGACTGTCTTGGTGTGTTTGGACCATTCTAGTTTGTTGGTGATGTGGACACCGAGGAACATGAAGCTCTCAACCTGCTCCACTACAGCCCCGTCGGTGAGAATGGGGGCGTACTCGGTCCCCCTTTTGCTATAGTCCACAATAATCTCCTTACTCTTTGGTTACGTTGAGGGAGAGGTTGTTATTCTGGTACCACCCGGCCAGGTCTCTGACTTCCTCCCTATAGGCTGTCTCGTCGTTGTCGGTGATCAGGCCTACCACTGTTGTGTCGTCTGCAAACTTAATGATGGTGTTGTAGTCATGCCTGGCCACGCAGTCGTGGGTGATCAGGAAGTACAGGAGGGGACTGAGCACGCACCCCTGGGGAGCTCCCGCGTTGAGGAACAGTGTTGCTACCTACCCTCACCACCTGGGGGCGGCCCGTCAGGAAGTCCAGGATCCAGTTGCAGAGGGAGGTGTTCAGTCCCAGGATCCTTAGCTTAGTGATGAACTTTGAGGGTACTATGGTGTTGAACACTGAGCTGTAATCAATGAATAGCTTTCTCACATAAGTGTTCCTTTTGTCCAGGTGGGAAAGGGCAGTGTGGAGTGCAATAGAGATTGTATCATCTGTGGATCTGTTTGGGTGGTGTGAAAATTGGAGTGGGTCTAGGGTTTCTGGGAAAATGGTGCTGATGTGAGCCATTACCAACCTTTCAAAGCACTTCATGGCTACAGACGTGAGTGCTACGAGTCTGTAGTCATTTAGGCAAGTTGCTTTTGTGTTCTTAGGCACAGGGACTATGGTGGTCTGCTTGAAACATTTTGGTTTTACAGACTTAATCAGGGACATGTTGAAAATGTCAGTGAAGACGCCTGCCAGTTGGTCAGCACGGAGCACACATCCTGGTAATCCGTCTGGCCCCACAGCCTTGTGCATGTTGACCTGTTTAAAGGTCTTACTCATGTCAGCTACGGAGAGCGTGATCACACAGTCGTCCGGAACAGCTGATGCTCTCATGCATGCCTCAGCATTGCTTGCCTCAAAGCGAGCATAGAAGTGATTTAGCTCGTCTGGTAGGCTCGTGTCACTGGGCAGCTCGCGGCTGTGCTTCCCTTTGTAGTCTGTAATAGTTTGCAAGCCCTGCCACATAAGACAAGCGTCGGAGCCAGTGTAGTATGATTCAATCTTAGCCCTGTATTGACGCTTTGCCTGTTTGATGGTTCGTCGCAGGGCATAGCAGGATTTCTTGTAAGCTTCCGGTGTGTCCCGCACATTGAAAACGGCAGTTCTACCCTTTAGCTCAGTGCAAATGTTGCCTGTAATCCATGGCTTCTGGTTGAGGTATGTACGTACAGTCACTGTGGGGACAACGTCCTCGATGCACTTATTGATAAAGCCAGTGACTGATGTGGTGTACTCCTCAATGCCATCGGAAGAATCCCAGAACACGTTCCAGTCTGAGCTGCAAACAGTCCTGTAGTTTAGCATCTGCTTCATCTGACCACTTTTTTATAGACCGAGTCACTCTCTCGGCAAGTAGTGTGGCCTGCAATTTATCACAATATATTCTACTTCAGGCGAGCAAAATTTAGAGACTTCCTTAGATTTCATGCACCAGCTGTTGTTTACAAATATCCCTCGTCTTACCGGAGTGTGCTGTTCTATCTTGATGGTGCAGCGTGTATCCCGCTAGCTGAATATCCATGTTGTCGTTCAGCCATGATTCCGTGAAACATAGGATATTACAGTTTTTGATGTCCCATTGGTGGGATATTTTCGTGACCGTACCTCGTCTAGTTGATTGTCCAATGATTGCACGTTGGCGAATAGCATTGGCGGTAACGGCAGCTTTCCCAACTCGCCTTTTCCAGGTCCTGGCATCCAGCTCTTTGTCATCTGTAACTGTGTCGCTTCCTCTTGCAAATAACGTGGATGTCGGCCCTGCCGGGTGTTTGGAGAATGTCTTGTGCGTCTTGTTTGTTGAATAATTTTTTTTGTCTAATCCGAGGTGAGTGATCACTGTCCTGATATCCAGAAGCTCTTTGTCTAATCCGAGGTGAGTGATCGCTGTCCTGATATCCAGAAGCTCTTTGTCTAATCCGAGGTGAGTGATCGCTGTCCTGATATCCAGAAGCTCTTTGTCTAATCCGAGTGATCGCTGTCCTGATTTCCAGAAGCTCTTTGTCTAATCCGAGGTGAGTGATCGCTGTCCTGATATCCAGAAGCTCTTTGTCTAATCCGAGGTGAGTGATCGCTGTCCTGATATCCAGAAGCTCTTTGTCTAATCCGAGGTGAGTGATCTCTGTCCTGATTATCCAGAAACTCTTTGTCTAATCCGAGGTGAGTGATCGCTGTCCTGATTTCCAGAAGCTCTTTGTCTAATCCGAGGTGAGTGATCTCTGTCCTGATATCCAGAAGCTCTTTGTCTAATCCGAGGTGAGTGATCGCTGTCCTGATATCCAGAAGCTCTTTGTCTAATCCGAGGTGAGTGATCGCTGTCCTGATATCCAGAAGCTCTTTGTCTAATCCGAGGTGAGTGATCGCTGTCCTGACATCCAGAAGCTCTTTGTCTAATCTGAGGTGAGTGATCTCTGTCCTGATATCCAGAAGCTCTTTGTCTAATCCGAGGTGAGTGATATCTTTCCTGATATCCAGAAGCTCTTTGTCTAATCCGAGGTGAGTGATCTCTGTCCTGATATCCAGAAGCTCTTTGTCTAATCTGAGGTGAGTGATCTCTGTCCTGATATCCAGAAGCTCTTTGTCTAATCCGAGGTGATTGATCGCTGTCCTGATATCCAGAAGATCTTTGTCTAATCCGAGGTGAGTGATCGCTGTCCTGATATCCAGAAGATCTTTGTCTAATCCGAGGTGAGTGATCGCTGTCCTGATATCCAGAAGCTCTTTGTCTAATCCGAGGTGAGTGATCGCTGTCCTGATATCCAGAAGCTCTTTGTCTAATCTGAGGTGAGTGATCGCTGTCCTGATATCAAGAAGCTCTTTGTCTAATCTGAGGTGAGTGATCGCTGTCCTGATATCCAGAAGCTCTTTGTCTAATCTGAGGTGAGTGATCGCTGTCCTGATATCAAGAAGCTCTTTGTCTAATCTGAGGTGAGTGATCGCTGTCCTGATATCAAGAAGCTCTTTGTCTAATCTGAGGTGAGTGATCGCTGTCCTGATATCCAGAAGCTCTTTGTCTAATCCGAGGTGAGTGATCGCTGTCCTGATATCCAGAAGCTCTTTGTCTAATCTGAGGTGAGTGATCGCTGTCCTGATATCCAGAAGCTCTTTGTCTAATCCGAGGTGAGTGATCGCTGTCCTGATATCCAGAAGCTCTTTGTCTAATCTGAGGTGAGTGATCGCTGTCCTGATATCCAGAAGCTCTTTGTCTAATCCGAGGTGAGTGATCGCTGTCCTGATATCCAGAAGCTCTTTGTCTAATCTGAGGTGAGTGATCGCTGTCCTGATATCAATAAGCTATTTTTTGCCGTAAAATACAGTTGCAGAAACATTATGTACAAAATAAGTTACAAATATCACGGAAAAAAACACATGATAGCACAACTGGTTGGCGCCCGTAAAACTGCAGCCATTTCTTCCGGCACCATTTTGTATGAATGTAAAATGTTTTTTAAAAAATGGCAATAAATATATTGTACAAAACATTTAATGCTTGATGTTATTGGTTACTACTATTGATACCCCAAAAATTATTTGATGTGGAGATCAGAATTGCTGTTCTGGGCGCTTATCCTAAGTAGAGTAGTTACCTCTTGTTGCTGGGAAAGTATCGGTTGCATGTGTTCCCGTCCCAGACACAGTAAGGGTCTCTGGCCAGACAGCAGTCAGCACAGTCTTTACCGTACAGCTCACACCTCTGCAGGGGTAACTGGGCCACTCCCTCATCACTGCTTACGTACACCTGTTGCTGTAGACACACATACAAAGCAGGGAAGATGATTTCATTTACATTTAAAGTAACTTTTAATTCATGTAATTTAATTATATTGAATGTAATTAATGACCAAGGAATTGAATTGTCATAGTAGCTTCTACAACTGTCAATGTGTCACGTATAATCCCTCTCCGGGGTTCGAGGTCGTCAGGCTGCTCATTATTACGCACACCCGTCACCATCATTACGCGTATCAGACTCACCTGGACTCTATCATCTGCCTCATTTCCTTCCCTATATATGACACTCCCTTTGGTTCTTTCCCTAGGCGTCATTGACTCTGTTCCCAGTGTCCGCTACCCGTGTTCCTTGTTTTGTTCTACGTTTATTAAATTAATTAAATACACTCCCTGAACTTACTTCCCCTATTCTCAGCGGACACGTTGCACTTTGTAAAGTTAGTCTCTCATTCATTTTAGGTGCTTGAGATTACTCTAAAGCGTTGGTATGCAGGAAAATATTTACACATAGAATCTGGATGGTGGGATTTTCAAGACCTATACCCAACGTGGCTACACCTGCAATCCCAAACGTCTCTGTGAGTAGGCTACTGCTGGAGAAACTATGTGTAAATCAAATCAAATCAAATGTATTTATATAGCCCTTCGTACATCAGCTGATATCTCAAAGTGCTGTACAGAAACCCAGCCTAAAACCCCCAAACAGCAAGCAATGCAGGTGTAGAAGCACGGCGGCTCGGAAAAACTCCCTAGGAAGGCCAGAAACTAGGAAGAAGGCTACTGGTGGAGAAACTATGTGTAAACAGTGCTGATGCTCTATAGCAGGGATCATCAACTAGATTCAGCAGTGGAACTATTTTTGCGGAAGGTCGGAGGGGGGGAGCGGAACATAATTTAACGGAACATAATTTAAAATAATTTGCAGATTGCAAATTGACCGCAAGAAGCCCAAAAATATATAATATATGACTAAAACATAATAATTTCAAACCTGGCTTACATTTGTGAATGATCTCATCTTTCTATTATGTGTGGGAATACTTGGAAACAGATTTACAAAATAAAAATCACGTGGAGCTGATTGTCTGGTGTTTTTACAGTCTTTTATGCCCAACAATGAACTAAACACTTTATTTGTAATTGCTCAGAAATCTTGGAGTGCCAAATCAAACTACCCAGTTGGGGAACCCTGATCTATTTGAATCATTACTGGAATGGTATTTTACTGCCACATTAAACTGTTAACTGAGGATGACCACGCACACACACACACGCACGCATGCACGCACGCACGCACGCACACACACACACACACACACACACACACGTAGGCAAATACACACACACACACACACACACACACACACACACACGTAGGCACGCACACACACATGTAGACACACACACACACACACACACACACACACACACACACACACACACACACACACACACACACACACAGCACTGCAGACTTACCCGTTTGGTAGACAGCTCCATGCTAAGGATAGGGGCGTGATTCTGTAGGATCAGAACACAGGATCAGATGGGTTATTAGTATTACAAAGGATGCAGGGGAGCGGTGTACATGTGTGCGTGTGCGTGTGTGTGTTTGTGTGTATGAGATAATGAAGAATAAAGCTCCTCTAGAGGATTCACATAATTTACACCACTACCACCATTATCACCACTTTCACCACTACCACCATTATCACCACTACCACCATTATCACCACTTTCACCACTACCACCATTATCACCACTACCACCATTATCACCACTGCCACCATTACCACCACTACCACCATTATCACAACTACCACCACTATCATCACTACCACCATTATCACCACTACCACCATTACCACCATTATCACCACTACCAACATTACCACCACTACCAACATTATCACAACTACCAACATTAGCACCACTACCAACATTATTACCACTATCACCACTAACATTATTACCACTATCACCACTTTCATCATTACCACCACTATCACCACTACCAACATTATCACCACTACCAACATTATTGCCACTATCACCACTACCAACATTATCACCACTACCACCACTACCACCATTATCACAATTGACACCATTATCACTTCTGCCACAATTAACACCATTATCACCTCTACCACCATTATCACCACTTCCACCACTACCACCATTTACATCACTATCACCATTACCACCACCTTTACCGCCATAATCACCATTGTCATCACTACCAGCATTATCACCACCATCACAATTACCACCACCATTACCACCACTACCACCAATTATCAGCACTACCACCATTATTACCACTATCACCACAATCACCACCATCACAATTACCGCCAGTATCACCATTACCACCATTATCACAATTAACACCATTATCACCAGTATCTGTCTCAGTGATTCATTTAAACTTCATTTAAACTTGGTAACATTGTGAGTCAATGGTCCCAGACAGTCCAAGTGACGCGATGATTACCTCGCTATCATTTGTCTCGTGACATTCCACACTAACTGTCCTAGCTAACTTTCTACCAGGCCGAGGCCACTCAGATACGCACACACGTATGCACACACACACACACACACACACACACACACACACACGGGCACACACACACTGACCTCTTTACTACGTTTGCGTCTGTGAGCTATATGGTAAACCTGTACCCAAGGCCTGCCAGGGGCATATCAAGGAGCATATGAAAGTCAACCCCACCCCCCAGACATTGAATTTAAGCTCCTTTGGGGTGGAGAAATGAAGGTGTGGTGGAGGTGTGTCTACAGATACACCATATCCTCTCTCTTCTCCTCCACTCTCTTCTCCTCCCCTCTCCACTCTCTTCTCCTCCCCTCTCCACTCTCTTCTCCTCCCCTCTCCTCTCCTCCTTTCTCCTCTCCTCCTTTCCCCTCCCTCTTCTCCTCTCCTCTCTCTTCTCATCCCTCTTCTCCTCCACTCTCCTCTCTCTTCTCCTACCTCTTCTCTCTCTTCTCCTCCCCTCTCCGCTCTCTTCTCCTCCCCTCTTCTCTCCTCCTTTCCCCTCTCTCTTCTCCTCTCCTCTCTCTTCTCATCCCTCTTCTCCTCCCCTCTCCTCTCTCTTCTCCTCCCTCTTCTACTCCACTCTCTCTTCTCCTCCTTTTCTTTCTCTCTTCTCCTCCCCTCTCCTCTTTCTTCTCATCACTCTTCTCCTCCCCTCTCTCTTCTCCTCCCTCTTCTCCTCCCCTCTCTCTTCTCCTCCTTTTCCCTCTCTCTTCTCCTCCCCTCTCCTCCCTCTTCTCCTCCCCTCTCCTCCCTCTTCTCTTCTCCTCTCCTCTCTCTTCTCCTCCCGCTTCTCTTCTCCTCTCCTCTCCTCCCTCTTCTCCTCCCGCTTCTCTTCTCCTCCCCTCTCTCTTCTCCTCCTTTTCCCTCTCTCTTCTCCTCCCCTCTCCTCTCACTTCTCCTCCCTCTTCTCCTCCCCTCTCCTCCCCTCTCCTCTCTCTTCTCCTCCTTTTCCCTCTCTTCTCCTCCCCTCTCCTCTCTCTTCTCCTCCCCTCTCCTCTCTCTTCTCCTCTTCCCTCTCTCTTCCGTCTGTCTGTCTATGTGGGAAGCATCTGTATCTGTTTTTCCTTTTAGGGGGTTAGTTGGTTAATTACATTGTAGTTAATTAGTTGGTTAGTTCGTTAGGTAAAGTATGTGATTGCCCCAATGGAAACAACAGCCAGTGCTGTTGTCAGAAACACCTAGCTCACATTACATGGCAGACAGGCGGGTCAACAGATGGTACGGCAGACAGGCGGGTCAACAGATGGTACGGCAGACAGGAGGGTCAACAGATGGTACGGCAGACAGGCGGGTATACAGATGGTATGGCAGACAGGCGGGTCAACAGATGGTATGGCAGACAGGCGGGTCAACAGATGGTATGGCAGACAGACAGGTCAACAGATGGTATGGCAGACAGGCGGGTCAACAGATGGTATGGCAGACAGGCGGGTCAACAGATGGTATGGCAGACAGGCGGGCCAACAGATGGTATGGCAGACAGGCGGGTCAACAGATGGTATGGCAGACAGACAGGTCAACAGATGGTATGGCAGACAGGAGGGTCAACAGATGGTATGGCAGACAGGAGGGTCAACAGATGGTATGGCAGACAGACAGGTCAACAGATGGTATGGCAGACAGGTGGGTCAACAGATGGTATGGCAGACAGACAGGTCAACAGATGGTATGGCAGACAGGCGGGTATACAAACGGTAAGGCAGACAGGCGGGTATACAGATGGTATGGCAGACAGACAGGTCAACAGATGGTATGGCAGACAGACAGGTCAACAGATGGTATGGCAGACAGACAGGTCAACAGATGGTATGGCAGACAGGCGGGTATACAGATGGTATGGCAGACAGGCGGGTCAACAGATGGTACGGCAGACAGGTGGGTCAACAGATGGTATGGCAGACAGGAGGGTCAACAGATGGTAAGGCAGACAGACAGGTCAACAGATGGTATGGCAGACAGGTGGGTATACAGATGGTATTGCAGACAGACAGGTCAACAGATGGTATGGCAGACAGACAGGTCAACAGATGGTATGGCAGACAGACAGGTCAACAGATGGTATGGCAGACAGGCGGGTCCACAGATGGTACGGCAGACAGGCGGGTCAACAGATGGTATGGCAGACAGGTGGGTATACAGATGGTATGGCAGACAGGTGGGTATACAGATGGTATGCCAGACAGGCGGGTATACAGATGGTATGGCAGACAGATGGGTCAACAGATGGTATGGCAGACAGATGGGTCAACAGATGGTATGGCAGACAGGAGGGTCAACAGATGGTATGGCAGACAGACAGGTCAACAGATGGTATGGCAGACAGGTGGGTCAACAGATGGTATGGCAGACAGACAGGTCAACAGATGGTATGGCAGACAGGCGGGTATACAGACGGTAAGGCAGACAGGCGGGTATACAGATGGTATGGCAGACAGGTGGGTATACAGATGGTATGGCAGACAGGTGGGTATACAGATGGTATGGCAGACAGGTGGGTATACAGATGGTATGGCAGACAGGCGGGTATACAGACGGTAAGGCAGACAGACAGGTCAACAGATGGTATGGCAGACAGGAATTTCCAAGAGAGACCTGGTCCAATTTTCAGATCAGTGAAGTATATAGGCCGTTGGGTATAAACGTTTCTACACTGGGCCCCATTCAGATGAAGTTCCTATTGCTCCTGAAGCTCTTGCTCCTGAAACTCTTGACTCGGTAGTAGGACACTTTAAGAGAAGACGAAATGGTGAAGCTGAAGCAGGCCCCTTCTCACCTGAAACACAGTCAGCTGCTCCAGAATGATCTCCTCAGGTTCCCTGTTCTCTTTAGGAATAGACACCACTTTCAGCACCTGGCCATCATCTAATGAGCAGGGAGAAATAGAGAGAGGGGAGGGGGGGATAGAGAGAGGGGAGGGGGGGAATAGAGAGGGGGGAGGGGGGGAATGGAGAGAGGGTAGGGGGGAATGGAGAGAGGGGAGGGGGGGAAAGAGAGAGGGGAGGGGGGAATAGAGAGAGGGGGGGAATGGAGAGAGGGGAGGGGGGAGGGGGGAATGGAGAGAGGGGAGGGGGGGAAAGAGAGAGGGGAGGGGGGAATAGAGAGAGGGGGGAATGGAGAGAGGGGAGGGGGGAATGGAGCGAGGGGAGGGGGGAATGGAGAGAGGGGAGGGGGGGAATGGAGAGAGGGGAGGGGGGAATGGAGAGAAGGGAGGGGGGGAATGGAGAGAGGGGAGGGGGGAAAGAGAGAGGGGAGGGGGGAAAGAGAGAGGGGAGGGGGGAATAGAGAGAGGGGGGGAATGGAGAGAGGGGAGGGGGGAGGGGGGAATGGAGAGAGGGGAGGGGGGAAAGAGAGAGGGGAGGGGGGAATAGAGAGAGGGGGGGAATGGAGAGAGGGGAGGGGGGAATGGAGAGAGAGGAGGGGGGGAATGGAGAGAGGGGAGGGGGGGAATGGAGAGAGGGGAGGGGGGAGGGGGGAATGGAGAGAGGGGAGGGGGGAAAGAGAGAGGGGAGGGGGGAATAGAGAGAGGGGGGGAATGGAGAGAGGGGAGGGGGAATGGAGAGAGAGGAGGGGGAATGGAGAGAGAGGAGGGGGGGAATGGAGAGAGGGGAGGGGGGGAATGGAGAGAGGGGAGGGGTAATAGAGAGAGGGGAGGGGGGAATGGAGAGAGGGGAGGGTGGGAATGGAGAGAGGGGAGGGGGGGAATGGAGAGAGGGGAGGGGGGGAATGGAGAGAGAGGAGGGGGTAATAGAGAGAGGGGAGGGGGGATTGAAGAGGGGAGGGGGGGATCGGAGAGGGGAGGGGGGAATGGAGAGAGGGGATGGGGGGGAATGGAGAGAGGGGAGGGGGGGAATGGAGAGAGGGGAGGGGGGGAATGGAGAGAGGGGAGGGGGTAATAGAGAGAGGGGAGGGGGTAATAGAGAGAGGGGAAGGGGT